>NC_050101.1:21746136-21783636 GCF_902167145.1 Zea mays
AGGCCGAACAGCCATGCCGCCCGTCGCCACGCGCCTCCTCCCGTTTTCCCTCCGTTCCACCTTGACCTTCACTCCAGACATGCACTTTAGGTTCGGTGTCTGTCCACATGCTTGGACTTAGCTAATTTTCGAGGTCGTGCCCGAGACTCCGTTTTCGGCCCGTGCGCCATGGCGAACACCTCGTTTTCAGCCCAAACGCAAGGACGAACTATGGCGGAACTGCCCGAATTATTCCAACTTAAGTGCCCAAGTCCCGCCTTAGAGGCTAGACCACACTTAAATGGGAATAACCCGTCAATCCCTCGGATCTAGTCCGACACGGCCACTGACAGGATCAAGTACCACAATCTCACTCGATGGTGAGTCACAGAGCAAATACAATAAAGCATAATACCATGCATGGGAGAGTATTAATTTATTACATCACCATTGTCACCATCGGAGTTTTCGCAAAAGTAACCATCATTGTTCTGAAGTGCAGCGGAAATAAACTAACGATAAATAAATGGAGAGATGGGGAAGCCTGTCCCATCACTCCTCATGCTCCTCCTCAGCCGAGGCAGGGTCCCACTCGACAGTCCAACCCGGTGGCAAGGTGGACGGCCAAGTCACTCCAGCAACCATGTCCTCCATAGAACCTGTAAAAATTATGCCACAAGCAAGGCTGAGTATACTAATACTCAGCTAGACTTACCCGGTGTGAGGAGTCTACTCCTCTACCTCTAGACATGCAGCTGTTTGGCTGTGGGGTTTGGTTGCCAAAAGCACTAGCTGAGTTTCTAAATCAAGATTTTAACTTAGTCAAAGTTAAGTGTGACTCTCTTAAGGCTAAAAGTGTACTATCTATTCATACAAAGTAGCAAACATTTTAGCAATCAACATCTTATATCATCTCCGCATCATTCCACTTGTTACTCAATGTAGCAGCATGGATCAAGCAGTCTCATTAGCTGCGAGAAGCAGACGATTCGAATCGAGTTTTTAAACCTTGCAAGGTAAACCTAAACACACGACATGTAGGGGCACTGTAACACCCCAGGTGTTTATATTCCGCTCGACAACGAGTACGGATTTAAGCACGAAATATCAGTGGATAAACCAGATTTTAAATTTTAATCATCTTCGGTTATTGCGATTTTAATATCGCATATGTTTCGCCTATCGCGAGTTCGACTTTGTTCGTCCGGGCTCGTCCTAAATTTTCGTGCTGTTCGAAACATATTTGTTCTGAAAATCGGTGCATCCGGTGAATATTTAAAATTCATCGCTCGCGCGAATCCGAATTCGGAAGCCCGAACCCCTAGGATGATTTTTAGCCTGGGCGAATTAAATAGAACTCAACGACTAAGTTTTCAATGCAAAATAATTTAATCTCCTTTTTGTCATCCGTGACATCGTGTCTACGGATTTTTAATTAAATTGCTCTCTAACTGAGTGTTCGCGTAGCGAACGGAATTCGTCTAAAATCAACTGAATCAGATGCAGATTGAAATAACAAAGCCGAAATCCGTTTAATTCGTTCTGTTTGCATCATATCCGAACCCGATATTATCGGAGACAAAGAGATTAACGTTTGATTTTATAGTAGATGATACTGGGTCCGAAAGAATACTCCGGATCGCTTGGTTACCATGAAACCATGCACAAGCTTAATAATTGGGATTATTCTTTAGTGTGCTATTCTAGGTAGAGAAATCAAACGGGTTCGGAAAACAGATAAATTTTTATCCGGGTTCAACTAAATTAATAGCATCTCAAGTACTATATTTTGATAGTGTTTCGGCCCGTATGTTTATCGCCTTGATCCAAATCTTTAAATATAAATAACGGGTAAAAATTCATCTGACTTTAGAGTATCCATCTAATCAAAGAATGTCCAAATATTGTCGTCGATCTTGTTTTAGTCTGACCCATTTATATATCTGTCAAACCCTGATTTTTTTAGAATAAGGAAATATATTTATTTATTTTTTTAAAAAAAAGAAAAATTCATTTACTCCTTGGCTGGCTATAGGTCGTATCCTAAATCCACCGCTCTCCACGAGAATTTTTCTCTTTCACGTCTCCGTACGCCCTCAGCTCTAGTGGATATGCTTCTCCTCTGCCTTATCTTCTAACTAATTCTTTCACTTATCCTTCATCTCCTTGTGCACCGTCGAAGCTCCCTGGCTGCATCGCTTCCCTGCCTCCTCGAGCGGATGTGCCATCTCTCACCTCGTCGTGCCTCTGTACTAGAGTTCACCGGATCCCGCGCGCTGTTGTGCCATGATCGCCGTAGAGCTTCCCCGCCGCACCCCAGCTCGGATCTTCCTCTACCGGCGCTCGCCCAGTCTGCGCACCGCAGCTTCCTTCTCTGCTCGACGCCGTCCCTGGCTCCAACTCGGCCATGGCCGCTGCGCCGCGCCCCTGCGCTTGCCGCTGGAGCTCTCTGTACCGCGTGCCCTGGAGCTCCCACGCGCTCGGCCGCCCAGCTTCCTGCGCCGTAGCTTCCTCCCCCAGCGTTTCTCTCCTCTACATGGCTGCCGTCGAGCTCCCTTGCGCGCTGGTCGCCTCTCCCTGCCCCAGTCGTCTCCAAGCTCCAGCCGCGCCCCTGCTCCAGTTCTCGCCGGGTCTGCATCAGCAGGTCACCAGGGTCGCCTGAAGATGTTTTCCCTATTGCTCCTTGTCCACGGCCTTGGAACTCTGTATTCTCATCCGTAGTCGCCGGTTATTAACCTCGGCGAGGTCCTCTCCATCGTTTACAACCCCAGAGTCATCGTCGTCGTTAGTCGTGATCACGATCTCGCCTTGCTGCCACAGCCGCACCTATTGCCGCGTCCGGCCTGCTCCCTTGTGCACGCTCTACTTCCTCGCCGAGCTCGTACCTGCGCGCCGAGATCGCGTGCAGCTTTCCCAGCTCGTCGTTCTTCCCTGCGCGCGCGAAGCTCTCTGTTGGGCACGCGCGAAGGTCTCTGTTCGCCATCAAATCGCTTGTTCGCTGTCCGCACCGATGAAATTATCTCCCCGTGCGCTCTGGCATCGGCTGCTGCCGACCCTGTCATAAAGTTCACGAGCGCTCCTTGCTCGGCTCATTTCGCCGTGGGCAATTTTTCCACGCCTCAAATCAGTACTGCTTGCCCTGTGTGCGCTCGCTTTTTGTCCATCGGGTTTTGCGTGTGCTCGTGTTTATCGTCGAGTCGTCAAACCCGTCATCCCCTGCTCGACCCCCACCTCACCAGCTCGCTCTAGATTTCAATCAAAGATCGTTGTCGATTCGTGCGTCATCAAGAAATCCCAAGAATCGGGTGAAGACGGAGCCAACAGCAAGGTGTTCACCAAGTGCACGACAAGAAGCTCGAGCCAGGATTTATCAGCATTCGTACGAGTATTGGGTCGCGTTTGATGCTGGTGAGCCGATTTATAGTTTTTGTCAGTTTATCTGATGATTGGATTAACTAGAATTATTAGTCGTAATAATCCACGTATTTAGCGCAGGCGCGTTGTGGTAGTGTCAAAAATAAGTGAAGTACGATAGGTTTAGTAATGCGAAAGGTAGATTAATTTAGGGATATCTAAACGAGGTGGCGACATAAAGGATAGATATGAATTAGTATTTCATATAGCTATTTGATGAATTTTGTCATTGTCAATTGCACTAAATAAATGACATAAAGAAATGTTTGATTAATTGTGGACATGTAAAATGAAATTAAATTAGTTCTTTATGAGTGATGTAGTATAATCTATAAAACGAGTGATAAGTTTAGAAGTTAAACAATTTGCTGATAAATTATGTTTAGGCTAATTATGTTTAAAGTAAATGATTTGTTTGCGATGTTTGTGTTAGGTTCGTCTAATTTAGAGAAGCGTAATTATTATGCGTAGTCGTATATTAATAACTAGTGTTTTCGTGTAAGATTGTACAACGCCTCGCCCTTAGGTGTTTAATACGCTATCGTATAGCACTATTTAGATTTGCGCTATTCCTGTTTATATGCATTCATGTGCATAATGCATTTCATTCAGGTACGTTAATTAGTCGCACGATGCGGAAGAAGAACCAAGTCGACCTCAAGCGCGGGCTACTCCACATGGTGAAGCTGAAGGACGAACGCAAGGATGGATGACCTAACAAGTGCCAAGACAAAGAGTGGCCGTCAAGTGCTCATCGCCTAACCAACACTAACCTAGTGTTACTCAGGCAAGCCCCGGTGCATGCAACCCTTTTCCTTGTGTTTTTAAAATACTTTTCGCACACTTAAGTCTAGTGAAATGTGCATTAGGTTCATAGGAGTTACTTGAAACCCTTTGATGCATTGCTTTCCTTGATATCCATACCTTTATAGATACTTCTATGAAGTATCAAAATTATGATTTACAAAAATGCTTAGCCTTGCTTAGATCTTGTGGATAGAGGTTGTCCTTAATTTAACTCGAGAAAGGATGGCTTCTACCTGCAAGAATATTTTCATTTGGAGCAATGATGGGATCTTACTGCAAAGTTCCCTGTGATGCTCTTTCATCCTAAGGAACAGACACAATCCTAAGGATGGAAATACGTAAATTGAGACTTGGGGGTAGGAACAGGTGATGTTCTACCCAGGTTGGTTAAGGATTAACGCGTATGTAGGCGTGCTGACCGAGGACCCTTTAACTGGTCACATGCCTCGTCATGGGTAAGCCTTGCCTCGGGCAGACTAAGGCCGGAATAAGATAACACGAAATGGGAGTGGAGCGGTGGCGAGAGTAGCGTGTACCCTCCGTGGCAAGAGGCTGGACGGTGGTGTATCTGTGCTCTCGGTTTGCGTGAACCTGATCCGGTCTTAAGAACCCTGGTGGCGGGTTGACATATGCAAGGGTTAAGTGCTACATATGTCGTGTGATTGGAGATCCTCAGCTGAGTATAATCGATTCGGATCGCCGTACCTTCGCGGTTATGAAGACTTGGTCACTTCCCTGCAACCTAAAGTCAGGACGTGAACACTATGGATTAAAAAATGATGTTGTCTTGATGTGATGTGAAATTAGACTAGATGCAAATAGAGTCTATTAATACCTAATATGGCGTTAAAAGATTGAAAGTAAGGACTCACTTTAGTAAGCTACTTCTGCAAAAATATGAGTTGATTTTTGCTAAAGCCTCTCCTTGACTCCTATTTATCCAGCATACCCTTGAGAGTCTTTTCCTTAGTCGGGTAAGACTTGCTGAGTAATTCCATACTCAGGGTTTTATTCCCTGTTGTTTTTCAGGTTCTAACTTTGTGCTGTTGTTGATGGTGTTAAGTGCCGGTGGGCTCGGCCTTCTTATAAGTCTAAGTAACCCTTCTATACTTCTTATTGAGGATGATCCCTTGAGCTAGCATATATATTTCAAACTTACACTTTTGTAATCACTCCGATAAAATAATATAAAATTTTTATAACTTGTAAAATTTGGTAGTAAGATTTCCGCTGCAATAATATTGGTGTGTGTGATTTGTGTTACTTAATCCCGCGGTTCTGGTTGAAAGTGGTTTATCCGATGTCCTTAGGGCAATCGGACAGATCCTGTTGAGTTATCTGGTGCACATGCATGGCTGTCTGAGGTCTTTGGGACAAGGACAGGTGCATGTGGGCCCAATAACTTGGAGGTTCTGCCACAGGCTGGTATCGGAGCTGGATTAAGTATATACGGTCACATACGTATTTTCAAAACAAAAGTTTTGATTTTGAAAAACCTATTTTCAACTAAACACATTGTTTGGTTTTGAAAAACCGTTTTGAAAAAAAAAACTATAATGCTAGCGACATCCTCTCTTAAGCCCTAAGTTAAGGACTATCAGGTGGCTTAGTTGAAAACCATAACCCATAACCGGGTGGGTATTGCATACATGTGTATTGTTATTTTTGAGGCCATTCAGTTTTGAATGGATCGACGCTCAGGTAAGGTGAGATGTGAGAGCATGACCGAACAACCGTCGGTCTAGGGGAGTGTTTAAATGTGGCGTCCGATTATATACATGTTCTACATATGTATATATGAAGACTGCGATGTGGAGTATTTACTTCTCTGGGAATTCAGTACCCCATGAATGTGTATGGGTATACAGACATGGGAATATTGAGAAGTGTAATGTACTTGTAACGACGCACCTACGCTCAGGTAAGAAGGTGAGTTAACATAATGAGTTGCCCTATGGTTAAAGTGTGGCAACGGCGCCTATGCGTGGCTCGGCGCTTAATGATGAGCTGGCCTCCATATAGCAATATGTGGAGTATAAACTGTGATAAACTGTCATGTGTGGATTGCATCATTGGGAATTGGGCTGTGATGAAATTTTCTGCAGGTACACTAACCTCGAAAACGTATGTGTAGCTGACGACTAGCAAAATACCGTGAGAATCGTACGCATGCCACCGAGATAGAACGCTATCGCCACATTATGTTGGCAAAATTCGTGAGGACGTATAGGACGAGCATGCATCCTGATTGTTGCATTATGTTTGTCACCTATACACCCAAGATGCTTCTCTCATCCTTATTCCAGAAACCAGTGATTGTAGATAATCTAGGTAATGTTGAATTATGGACTTCGATAAAATAGTTGTTCTCCGTTCCTTAGGTATTATGTTTAGATGCTATATGTGTGCTCTTGTGCTTGATGTATCGATAGAAGGTTAGTGACTTGTTTTCCTAAACCCAAATCTAGGCCATGTTCTTAGTTGGTGAACCATGACCAAAGTTGATTTTTCCGTTAGCACTCCATGACCAAACACATACAAATAAGTGCTTAGATAATTTCTTGGATGGACATAAAGTGTACTCAGGTTTAAAACAAGAATCTTGAGTCATATTTCCATCTTAGACCATGCCCTTGTTCGATTGGCACAAGCTGATGTCCCTTATCCAGTTTGCCTATTCTTAAAGATCGCCGTGTTGCTTTATCAACCTAACCCAGGAAAGACATGTCCGATCATTTTTCATGAGTTTGATGCCTTTGGTTTTCTCATATCTATCAAAGGCATACCAACTTAATCTTATGATTGTTTTCCCTCCGTATCTAATTAGATACTAATCCTTGACCTGGTGATCTCTGCGATGAGCATAGAAATATGTTTGGGACTGAAATAACAGTCTCCCATCGTACTGATTCATCAACTAAGTTTAGTTTATGGCCATGCCTCGTTCATTTCATTGGGTCATGATCTATTGGCTCTCTACTTGTAACCATTTATACAAGTGGAGTATCTCTTTGTATATTGTCACCTTGTTCAATCTATTTGTGTGGCGTAAGATTTCTTATTGGTTACGTCTGATAATGGTGTTATGATTAAAACCGATGGTGCCGCGACGAGACCGAGGGCCTCCTGTGAATGTACACACATGGTTGCGCTACTTGGCACGCGCTGGTATCACGGTTAGTAGTTGTAATCCATTATGAGACTATATCAATGTGTTATCTTGGCGCAATCTGTTTTTGCTACATGAGATTCATTATTGGTGCCAGTTCGGTGATGGTGTCATGATTAATGACTTATGGTGCCGTAGCGAAACTGAGAGCCCCTTGTGAATGTACACGCAAGGTTATGCTGCTTGGCGCATGCTGGTATCGAGGTCTCTAGTCATGATCCATTGTGGAACTACACTAATATATTATCTTCCGTAGATGTCTTCCTTGAAACAATTTCGGTGTTGTTTGTCGAAGTGATCAAGCAACATCTATCATCTCTGTTGGATCAAAAGGGCAATACCACTTTCATATGTGGTCTTATTTCTTTTGATCTTGGTAATTACTATTCATACAAGTTCCCGTTACATCCTTTGTGTAAAGGTGAAGCCTTGGAGCTTTTTAGTGTTAAAAAAACAACTGATTAGCTCTCAAATTGGAGATTGGATTTCCCCTGCTGTTGAGATGCAGGAGTTTGTTCATTCGCTCCCTTATTTAATCCATATATTCCCTAACCAAGTCTGTTCATCTTGCATGAAGAAACGGGTGAACAACCTGACCAAATGGATTTCTACCCAACTACATGCTCAACTGTTAATGTGAGTGAACTCTCGACCGTTGGCTTACCGATGGCACTGAGAGGACATGCCCAATGTCAAAAGTGGTTCAACAAGTTGGTTTTGACTAACTTGTAACTGCCTAGTGAACAAAGGTTGAGTTTAGAGATCGTTTTATCGAGTTGTCCAAACTCACTCTGGTTTAACCCACCCTGAAGAAAGCAGTTATAAGAATCGAGATTAAGTTGACTAGTAACCACCTAATTATCGCTCTAGTTATGCCTCGATCGCCTCACGTGTGTTTTCCTAGCATATGTGATCAAGTCGAGCCATGCCTAGTGCTTGATAAAATGGACTGGTCGTAAAGTCCGTATCTACAGATCCCTTCACTGGTGATTCTCTAGATTCTATACCATCTTTCGTGGACTTGAATTCTCGGGTTAGCCACATGTTAACCACGACAGTATTCGACATCCACACCCGTCCCCTGTGCTATGAATCTCCTGTAACCACTTGTTGGTAAACCTTTTTTCTGTGTGTTTTACCCAAGAGGTTGCATCTGGTTCTGTTTGGGTAAAATCGCGTATTTACCGCTTGCCCAATAGACTCAGATAGTACAGTGTCAACAGAAAAAGCAAACTGCACACATAGAACCTTATGTGTTCTTCTGGCAGGCATCGTCTCTATTGGTGGATATTTCTAAATTAGCCTAAGGTGATGCATGTTATGTCCACTAGAGAAACAATACTCTGAGACACTCGCCTTTGCTCAGAACTGTCTTACGATTATCGCTGATATGGACATGGGTTACATGCTGCTCTACTCTTAGAAGTCTTTCGCTCTGAATCTCGGGACGAGATTCTTTTAAGGGGGGAGGGCTGTAACACCCCAGGTGTTTATATTCCGCTCGACAACGAGTACGGATTTAAGCACGAAATATCAGTGGATAAACCAGATTTTAAATTTTAATCATCTTCGGTTATTGCGATTTTAATATCGCATATGTTTCGCCTATCGCGAGTTCGACTTTGTTCGTCCGGGCTCGTCCTAAATTTTCGTGCTGTTCGAAACATATTTGTTCTGAAAATCGGTGCATCCAGTGAATATTTAAAATTCATCGCTCGCGCGAATCCGAATTCGGAAGCCCGAACCCCTAGGATGATTTTTAGCCTGGGCGAATTAAATAGAACTCAACGACTAAGTTTTCAATGCAAAATAATTTAATCTCCTTTTTGTCATCCGTGACATCGTGTCTACGGATTTTTAATTAAATTGCTCTCTAACCGAGTGTTCGAGTAGCGAACGGAATTCGTCTAAAATCAACTGAATCAGATGCAGATTGAAATAACAAAGCCGAAATCCGTTTAATTCGTTCTGTTTGCATCATATCCGAACCCGATATTATCGGAGACAAAGAGATTAACGTTTGATTTTATAGTAGATGATACTGGGTCCGAAAGAATACTCCGGATCGCTTGGTTACCATGAAACCATGCACAAGCTTAATAATTGGGATTATTCTTTAGTGTGCTATTCTAGGTAGAGAAATCAAACGGGTTCGGAAAACAGATAAATTTTTATCCGGGTTCAACTAAATTAATAGCATCTCAAGTACTATATTTTGATAGTGTTTCGGCCCGTATGTTTATCGCCTTGATCCAAATCTTTAAATATAAATAACGGGTAAAAATTCATCTGACTTTAGAGTATCCATCTAATCAAAGAATGTCCAAATATTGTCGTCGATCTTGTTTTAGTCTGATCCATTTATATATCTGTCAAACCCTGATTTTTTTAGAATAAGGAAATATATTTATTTATTTTTTTAAAAAAAAGAAAAATTCATTTACTCCTTGGCTGGCTATAGGTCGTATCCTAAATCCACCGCTCTCCACGAGAATTTTTCTCTTTCACGTCTCCGTACGCCCTCAGCTCTAGTGGATATGCTTCTCCTCTGCCTTATCTTCTAACTAATTCTTTCACTTATCCTTCATCTCCTTGTGCACCGTCGAAGCTCCCTGGCTGCATCGCTTCCCTGCCTCCCCGAGCGGATGTGCCATCTCTCACCTCGTCGTGCCTCTGTACTAGAGTTCACCGGATCCCGCGCGCTGTTGTGCCATGATCGCCGTGGAGCTTCCCCGCCGCACCCCAGCTCGGATCTTCCTCTACCGGCGCTCGCCCAGTCTGCGCACCGCAGCTTCCTTCTCTGCTCGACGCTGTCCCTGGCTCCAACTCGGCCATGGCCGCTGCGCCGCGCCCCTGCGCTTGCCGCTGGAGCTCTCTGTACCGCGTGCCCTGGAGCTCCCACGCGCTCGGCCGCCCAGCTTCCTGCGCCGTAGCTTCCTCCCCCAGCGTTTCTCTCCTCTACATGGCTGCCGTCGAGCTCCCTTGCGCGCTGGTCGCCTCTCCCTGCCCCAGTCGTCTCCAAGCTCCAGCCGCGCCCCTGCTCCAGTTCTCGCCGGGTCTGCATCAGCAGGTCACCAGGGTCGCCTGAAGATGTTTTCCCTATTGCTCCTTGTCCACGGCCTTGGAACTCTGTATTCTCATCCGTAGTCGCCGGTTATTAACCTCGGCGAGGTCCTCTCCATCGTTTACAACCCCAGAGTCATCGTCGTGGTTAGTCGTGATCACGATCTCGCCTTGCTGCCACAGCCGCACCTATTGCCGCGTCCGGCCTGCTCCCTTGTGCACGCTCTACTTCCTCGCCGAGCTCGTACCTGCGCGCCGAGATCGCGTGCAGCTTTCCCAGCTCGTCGTTCTTCCCTGCGCGCGCGAAGCTCTCTGTTGGGCACGCGCGAAGGTCTCTGTTCGCCATCAAATCGCTTGTTCGCTGTCCGCACCGATGAAATTATCTCCCCGTGCGCTCTGGCATCGGCTGCTGCCGACCCTGTCATAAAGTTCACGAGCGCTCCTTGCTCGGCTCATTTCGCCGTGGGCAATTTTTCCATGCCTCAAATCAGTACTGCTTGCCCTGTGTGCGCTCGCTTTTTGTCCATCGGGTTTTGCGTGTGCTCGTGTTTATCGTCGAGTCGTCAAACCCGTCATCCCCTGCTCGACCCCCACCTCACCAGCTCGCTCTAGATTTCAATCAAAGATCGTTGTCGATTCGTGCGTCATCAAGAAATCCCAAGAATCGGGTGAAGACGGAGCCAACAGCAAGGTGTTCACCAAGTGCACGACAAGAAGCTCGAGCCAGGATTTATCAGCATTCGTACGAGTATTGGGTCGCGTTTGATGCTGGTGAGCCGATTTATAGTTTTTGTCAGTTTATCTGATGATTGGATTAACTAGAATTATTAGTCGTAATAATCCACGTATTTAGCGCAGGCGCGTTGTGGTAGTGTCAAAAATAAGTGAAGTACGATAGGTTTAGTAATGCGAAAGGTAGATTAATTTAGGGATATCTAAACGAGGTGGCGACATAAAGGATAGATATGAATTAGTATTTCATATAGCTATTTGATGAATTTTATCATTGTCAATTGCACTAAATAAATGACATAAAGAAATGTTTGATTAATTGTGGACATGTAAAATGAAATTAAATTAGTTCTTTATGAGTGATGTAGTATAATCTATAAAACGAGTGATAAGTTTAGAAGTTAAACAATTTGCTGATAAATTATGTTTAGGCTAATTATGTTTAAAGTAAATGATTTGTTTGCGATGTTTGTGTTAGGTTCGTCTAATTTAGAGAAGCGTAATTATTATGCGTAGTCGTATATTAATAACTAGTGTTTTCATGTAAGATTGTACAACGCCTCGCCCTTAGGTGTTTAATACGCTATCGTATAGCACTATTTAGATTTGCGCTATTCCTGTTTATATGCATTCATGTGCATAATGCATTTCATTCAGGTACGTTAATTAGTCGCACGATGCGGAAGAAGAACCAAGTCGACCTCAAGCGCGGGCTACTCCACATGGTGAAGCTGAAGGACGAACGCAAGGATGGATGACCTAACAAGTGCCAAGACAAAGAGTGGTCGTCAAGTGCTCATCGCCTAACCAACACTAACCTAGTGTTACTCAGGCAAGCCCCGGTGCATGCAACCCTTTTCCTTGTGTTTTTAAAATACTTTTCGCACACTTAAGTCTAGTGAAATGTGCATTAGGTTCATAGGAGTTACTTGAAACCCTTTGATGCATTGCTTTCCTTGATATCCATACCTTTATAGATACTTCTATGAAGTATCAAAATTATGATTTACAAAAATGCTTAGCCTTGCTTAGATCTTGTGGATAGAGGTTGTCCTTAATTTAACTCGAGAAAGGATGGCTTCTACCTGCAAGAATATTTTCATTTGGAGCAATGATGGGATCTTACTGCAAAGTTCCCTGTGATGCTCTTTCATCCTAAGGAACAGACACAATCCTAAGGATGGAAATACGTAAATTGAGACTTGGGGGTAGGAACAGGTGATGTTCTACCCAGGTTGGTTAAGGATTAACGCGTATGTAGGCGTGCTGACCGAGGACCCTTTAACTGGTCACATGCCTCGTCATGGGTAAGCCTTGCCTCGGGCAGACTAAGGCCGAAATAAGATAACACGAAATGGGAGTGGAGCGGTGGCGAGAGTAGCGTGTACCCTCCGTGGCAAGAGGCTGGACGGTGGTGTATCTGTGCTCTCGGTTTGCGTGAACCTGATCCGGTCTTAAGAACCCCGGTGGCGGGTTGACATATGGAAGGGTTAAGTGCTACATATGTCGTGTGATTGGAGATCCTCAGCTGAGTATAATCGATTCGGATCGCCGTACCTTCGCGGTTATGAAGACTTGGTCACTTCCCTGCAACCTAAAGTCAGGACGTGAACACTATGGATTAAAAAATGATGTTGTCTTGATGTGATGTGAAATTAGACTAGATGCAAATAGAGTCTATTAATACCTAATATGGCGTTAAAAGATTGAAAGTAAGGACTCACTTTAGTAAGCTACTTCTGCAAAAATATGAGTTGATTTTTGCTAAAGCCTCTCCTTGACTCCTATTTATCCAGCATACCCTTGAGAGTCTTTTCCTTAGTCGGGTAAGACTTGCTGAGTAATTCCATACTCAGGGTTTTATTCCCTGTTGTTTTTCAGGTTCTAACTTTGTGCTGTTGTTGATGGTGTTAAGTGCCGGTGGGCTCGGCCTTCTTATAAGTCTAAGGGCCCGTTTGGCAAAGCTCCAGCTCCTGCTTCTTTAGCTCTAGATCCTGATCCTCGTGAGGAGCTGATCCTCCTGATTCTCCTAGAGAATCAGAATCATTTTTAAAACCGTTTGGCAAGTAAACTGATTCTTGTCTGCTGAGAGTTGGTGGTATGTGGCGATGGTCTATTTTACCCTTTGCAGTTCAACTTTGTTACAAACCAATAAGTAGGATGCATATACGGAAAAAATATAAAACAATAACATATAAAATATTCTCATCATAGTAGTGCATAAAATGGTCTCAAGTGTTTAATCCATAAATTGGATCGTTATGTTTTTGTCAAATGGCAATTGCGGGTAATTTCGATCAAACTTTAAGGGGAGGTCCATATTTGGTTGGTTGAGGAGCTGTTTTAAGGGAGGGTGGAGCAGGTTTTTTTAGATCTCACCTTTCTTCACAAAAACGACTCCCAATCTTTCGGCTCCACACGAGAATCGGTTTAAAAAAATACCTGTTTGGCACGGCTCCTCCAGATCCTCGCTTAGAATCAGGAGTTGGAGCTGTGCCAAACGGGCCCTAAGTAACCCTTCTATACTTCTTATTGAGGATGATCCCTTGAGCTAGCATATATATTTCAAACTTACACTTTTGTAATCACTCCGATAAAATAATATAAATTTTTTATAACTTGTAAAATTTGGTAGTAAGATTTCCGCTGCAATAATATTGGTGTGTGTGATTTGTGTTACTTAATCCCGCGGTTCTGGTTGAAAGTGGTTTATCCGATGTCCTTGGGGCAATCGGACAGATCCTGTTGAGTTATCTGGTGCACATGCATGGCTGTCTGAGGTCTTTGGGACAAGGACAGGTGCATGTGGGCCCAATAACTTGGAGGTTCTGCCACAGGCACTCCATCCCCACACACATCAACCGTCCCCATCGATTCCCTGGCAACAGATCAGGGCTCACCGCCTTGGCGTACAATGCCCCACTGACCCCGACTGGCCGTCGTGTAGTGGCCGCACTTGTACCCACCATAACCGGAATGGGAGACCTCGTCTCAGGTCGCGTGAGGGGTAAAGTCTGCGGGCAGGTTCACTCAGGTACTAGGCTTACCGATTTACCATATTTCTCGGTATGTGTTTAGTACGTTCAAACGCTTGACTCACGGTACCACACCTTAATCCTTACTCAATTTTTATCCCGTGGACAACCAATCCCCATGGATTGTTGTTCACCAACCACATCCAGTATGATATGAAAGTGGGTACAATCAATGTCCTGACCTCGCGCGAGTGCTAGAAAAAAGCACTCGACTTCTACCGAGATCCCTAATTAAATAAGCAGCTACTCGACCTAGCATACTAGTATTCATTTCAGAAGGATTCCTGAGATCATGCAACTAGGGTTTCAGTCAACTCCTACACTTAAGTGCACAGTACAAGCCTACAAACATTAAGTGCAGTAAAATAGCATATATAAACGGTTATGCATAAACCGGGGCTTGCCTTCAAAAGCAGTGGCAGGCAGGTCCTCTGGTGCAGGCTCTGGTGCTGGATCGGGGGCAAACTCCTGGGCAGCTCCTTGCTCCGGCACGAGGATGTACTCTCCGTCAGCAAGATTACAGTCTATCGAAATGCAATGAACATGTATGTCATGATTATGCAAGATTTAAGAACATTAAGTTAAAGAAACTAAGAAGTAACTTAGGGTTTTCTTAGTCATGTGGGGCTTCTAGTGGTATATATATAGATAGACTCATTACCCTTTAGACTTAGGTTTGGCTTTAGGATAACATAGTGGAATTGTATTGTCTTGATACATTCTAGTGGACAGATTACAAAGGTTTAGACTACCATTAATTTACATTATTCATTTTCCTTTCCTTAATTTCCATTTAGGGTTTCTAGGGTAGGTTTGAACTACAACAGGGTTTAAATAATTTCCAAAATTTCTGTAAAAATTACAGTGGGTTGTCACTTGTTATTTTAGCTTGTTTTAAGAATTTGAGGCTTAAAGTACAAAAGTTAGGCTTTAAACAAAAATAACAAAAGTTATGCCAAATTGGCCTCTTTGCACTACATCTCTTAGTTAGGTGTAGGTTCTGTCCTAAAGGTTATTTTTACTGGCATCCCATGGTAATACTAGGTCTCTGTGCTAAAAATCACAGAAAACTAAGGGGTGGTTATTTAGTTATGATTTTCTTAAGTTTAGGGTCAAAAAGGCTCTTTCTACTACATCATTATTTGAAAAATGTCAAACAGCAAATTTCAGATTTTTCCTAAGTTCTTAATACCAACACATTAGTTATCCTAAGTTTTGGGGAGGTTTTACCTTAGGGTTATTTTTGTAGGTTTTTCTAAGTTATCCTTGTTTTATTAATTTAAAAGGTAGCTTTCTTATTTTACACTACAACAGGGTATGATACATTTTTCCAGTGAACTACATTGACTAAGTATCACAACAAAAATAGGGGTGCCCTCTGGTTCATTATTTATGTCACCTTTTCTATTTTTCTTAAACTTAAGCATATTATGGAATAAGGGGTTAAAACTAACTTAATGTGATGGACAGAGGGGTTTAACATTTTTAACTAGGTCAGTAGGTAGATATAAACTTCTCCAAATTTTTCTAACCTTAGTTAAATAGTACAACCATTTTTCTTGCTATTATTAAGCTTTTGGTTCAAACTGTAATTAAATCATAACCTTATATTTTTCTCTAGTGCTTATGGGGTTTTATATTTTTCTTAGATAGGTTATATTATTTAGAGTCTGGCAAAATTAGTTTGACCAAATTTGGATAAACCCAACAGAAGTTATGGGTTTCTAAAGTTTCTGTTTGAATTTAAATCAGGTTTTAATAAGGTTTTCCTGAAAAAGCAGTTTGCGCCGAGGTCCCTGGGTTTAAAACAAATCAAACCTCACAGATCTACCCTTACGCCACTATTCACTTGAGTCTCTGACTCTTCACTTAACCCCCTGGATTTCTCTCCCTCTCACCCGCAGTCCCTCCCTCAACTGAAACAGTAGCCGCGGGAAAGAAAAGGGTGGCGCGGCTTACCGGCGGCGAGGGAGGTCCGGCGAAGGGTGGGGTCGGCTCGGGGAGGTTCTGGCGATCACGTCGAGGTACGGCTCGTCGTCGGGGATGGCCGGAATCGCCCGGTCCACGTGTGCAGGCGGGCGAGCTCGTCGGCGGCGTGTGCTCCGGCCTATCCACGGTGGCATAGTTCAATCCAAGGGCATAGGGAGCTTCGTGGAGGTCTAAGGAGTCTAACCGTGCAAGGAATTGAAGAGAGATTCACTGTGTACCTCGGTCCACGGTTGCCGGCGGTCGGGTGAAGTCCGGTGACCTTGGGCCGGCCTCTCCGGCGAAGCAAACTCCGATTCCTCGCTCGGGGAGCTTCACGGAGACGTGCACAGTCTTCTCCGAGGGCTGGACGGGGTTGGGAATGGCTGGGCTGGCCGGTCTACGGTGGCAGGGGCTCGGGTGGCCGCGGGCACGTCGCGCACGGGCAAACGGCGGTGAACTGAGCTCCGGTGAGGCTTGAGCGCGTGCGGAGGGGTACGACCAAGGCTCCTGGGCGTTTTATAGGCGCGGACGCGGACCAGGGAGCTGGCTTGGCTCGGGCGCGGCGCGGGACATGCGCGGGCGTGCTCTGGCGCGGCAGACGGCGTCGAACACGTGGCGGTTTGTTTCTTCCATTGTTCAAACGTCGGCAGAGGTCGCAAACGTGCGAATCTTTGCAAAAGTCCGGCGCAGACCTCTTCCTGGCACCTAGGGCTGTCACTCAACTATGAGACGTCGGGGCAGATATGGCCTAGGGAGGGAGATCTTCGGGTGCCAAATCGGGTGTGTCACACTGAGCACTTCGCGAAAAAAGCCATGCCATGGCATGTCAAACGTCCGAGTCTCGGGCTCAACTTTTTCCAGTGGGTGCCCTAGGTGGTTTGCCACGTTTTTGGTATAGAATCCAAGTGGTTTTGGAGCCATTTTCAAAGTGAACACGGTTGATCTTTGAATTAGGGCTAAAATGTGACTTAGAGGGAACTAGAGAGCTCTAGCTCTCTCTCCACTTGGAGATTTGAAATGGGGTTTCTCTAGGGGCCTTTTTGCAATATTTCCCTCCCCTAATTGATGGTTATAATGTTGCTTAGGGTTTGGGTAAAAGTAACTCATGCTTTGCCCACTTATTCACTCTCTTTCCCCCTCCTTACTTAGGGTTTTGGAAGGTAGGGCTTTGGAGAGGTCTAGGGTTCTTCTCCCCCTATTATCCAAGGTAGCAAGTGTGCAAGGATTAGGGTAGTGTTTCTTATGTCATTGACAACTTGATTAGCACATGAGCTCCAAGTTCCTATGGGGTGCCCTAAGTCTTCACCCTTGTGAAAACACAGCTCCTAGTGCCAATGTGGCTCTAGCCAGGGTAACACCTGGGGTGTTACAGCCCTCCCCCCTTAAAGGAATCTCGTCCCGAGATTTAGGTAGAGTCCCTTGGAGGGGTGCTTGAAGGTGTGCTGGTGGTGTTTTTCCTTTATACTTAAGTTTCTCTTGTTAACTGCTCTTCGAATGTCATCCTCTTTGCAACTTCAGAAGGAAGCCCTTCTTAAGTTAAATCCACAACTTAGACTATCCTTGTTATCTAGGTTTTTCTTATAATTGATTTCAAAGGGCAGGTGGGGGTGGGGTTTTGGGGTTACATACCGACTCTTTTGGGTAGAAAGTCGGGGAAGCAAGAGCGTATAAAATCCTCAGTCTCCCATGTAGCTTCTTCTGCTGAATGGTGACTCCACTGAACCTTATACATTCTTACTGTCCTTGCCCGAGTTGATCTCTCCTTTTGATCTAATACCTTGACGGGGTACTCTTGGTAGGACAAGTTTGGTTCTATCTCAATACCTGGTTCTAGTAGTACTTCAGTGGGTAGACGAACGCATTTCCGCAGCTGAGATACATGGAACACATTGTGGACTGCTGACATGTGGGGTGGCAATTCCACTTGATAGGCCACGGGTCCACAAGCCTCCTGGATCTTGTAGGGTCCAATATAGCGAGGAGCTAACCTGCCCTTGATCCCGAATCTCTGAACACCCTTGGTGGGTGATACCTTAAGATAGACATGATCTCCCACCTCAAACTGTAGAGGCTTCCGCCTCTTATCATGATAGCTCTTTTGCCTGGCCTGAGCAGCTTCCAAGTTCTTGGTAATAACTCTGACTTTTGCCTCTGCCTCGAGTACCAAGTCTGGCCCAAAAATTTCCCTTTCTCCTGCTTGAGACCAATTCAGTGGGGTCCTACACCTTCTCCCATATAATGCCTCAAAAGGTGCCATCTTCAGACTGGATTGATAACAGTTATTGTAAGCAAACTCCGCTAAAGACAGACACTTATCCCAAGCCTTCCCATAATGTAGTGCACATGCTCGCAACATGTCTTCCAAAATCTGATTCACCCTTTCTGTTTGGCCATCTGTTTGAGGGTGATATGCCGAGCTTCGGATAACATGGGTCCCAAATGACTCTTGCAATTGCTCCCAAAATCGTGCCACAAATGGTGCTCCTCTGTCAGATATAATGGTCTTGGGAATACCATGCAACCTTACTATCTGATCAACATAAATCTCAGCGTACTTCTCTGCCCTGTGGGTGGTATGCACTGGCAAGAAATGAGCAGTCTTGGTCAGTCTGTCCACGATAACCCAAATAGAATCATGATGTCTGGAGGTATTGGGTAATCCCACTATGAAGTCCATGCAAATGTCCTCCCATTTCCAAGATGGTATGGGAAGGGGTTGCAAAGGGCCTGCTGCCTTCAAGTGACTAGCCTTTATCCTTTGGCAAGTATCACACTCGGATATGTACTGGGCAATTTCCCTTTTCATTCTAGTCCACCAATATAGAGATCTGAGATCATGATACATCTTGTTGCTACCAGGGTGCATGGAGAATTTGGAAAGGTGAGCTTCATCCAGTATCTTCTTTCTAAGCTCAGGGTCCTTAGGAACAACCAATCGATCTCCAAACCATAGAATTCCCTTGCTGTCCTATCGGAAACACTTGTATTTTTCTGCCTTTTGCTTGATCATGTCTTTGATGACCTGAACACCCTTATCCTCAACCTGTGCCCTGACTATCTGTTCTTGCAATGTGGGCTCCACTGAGATGTAGCTTAGGTCACCCGCAGAAACAACTTCCAAGTTCAATCTGCACAACTCATCACACAAGGTGGTAACTCCCACATCCATGCTCATGCAATTGCACTGGACTTTTCTGCTCAAGGCATCTGCCACAACATTGGCCTTACCTGGGTGGTAATGCACCTCCAAATCGTAGTCCTTGATCAATTCTAACCATCTCCTTTGCCTCATGTTCAGATCTGCTTGAGTGAAGATGTATTTGAGACTCTTGTGATCAGTGTAGATGTTACAGTGAGCTCCCATTAAGTAGTGTCTCCATATCTTTAGAGCATGAACTACAGCTGCCAATTCTAGATCATGTGTAGGGTAGTTCTGCTCATGGGGCCTGAGTGCCCGGGAAGCATACGCAATCACTCGGTTCTCTTGCATCAAGACACATCCCAAACCAGTACCAGAAGCATCACAGTAAACTTCCAATGGCTTGGTATTGTCGGGTTGAGCTAGAACTGGGGCTGTTGTCAAATGCTGCCTCAAGGTATGGAATGCACCTTCACACTTTTGGCTCCACTCAAATTTGACTCCCTTCTTTAACAGTTCAGTCATTGGCTTGGCAATTCTAGAGAAATCCGGAATAAATCGTCGATAATACCCTGCCAATCCCAGAAAACTCCGAATTTGCTTCACTGTAGTCGGGGGTTTCCAATCCATTACCTCTTGCACCTTCTCAGGATCAACTGATATCCCATCCTGAGAAATTGTATGACCCAGAAATTTGATCTCCTTCAGCCAAAATTCGCATTTAGACAACTTAGCATACAATTGATGGTCACGCAGTCTCTGAAGTACAGTATGGAAGTGTTTGGTGTGCTCGGCTTCATTCTTGGAATAAACCAGAATATCATCAATGAAAACGACCACGAACTTGTCCAATTCTGGCATAAACACCGAGTTCATCAGGTACATAAAATAAGCCGGGGCATTGGTCAGCCCAAAAGACATCACCAGAAATTCATACAGTCAATATCTGGTAGAGAAAGCCGTCTTGGGAATATCGCTAGCACGGATCTTTATTTGATGGTACCCTGAGCGAAGGTCTATCTTGGAGAATACCTTGGCTCCTACCAACTGATCAAATAGAACATCAATGCGGGGCAGTGGGTATTTGTTCTTTATAGTCACCGCATTGAGAGGACGGTAGTCCACACACATCCTCAAACTCTCATCCTTTTTCTTCACAAATAATGCTGGACATCCCCATGGTGAAGTGCTTGGACGAATAAACCCCTTGTCCAACAATTCTTGCAATTGTTTCTTCAATTCTGCTGATTCCGCGGGAGGCATCCTATAGGGTCTCTTGGAGATAGGAGCAGTCCCGGGTTGCAATTCGATGGCGAACTCAATATCTCGGTCAGGTGGCATCCCTGGCAATTCATCCGGAAAAACATCCGGATAGTCACAGACCACTGGGATCTTTTCCACTGGGGATTCTATCATGACGAAGGCACAAGAACGGGTACAACCCTGGTCAGGCAAATATAGTGTGGTTTCACCACAAGTTGGTGAGTGCACCTCAATGGCTCTAGCTGCAATATCACTAACTGCTTGGTGCCTGGTCAACCAGTCAGTTCCCAATATAATATCCACACTATCCAACCCCAAAATGAGGAGGGTGGTTTTAATTATTAGACTACCAAACTTTATGGGCACGTGTCTGTTGATCTGGTAAGTGGCAACTCTGCCCCCTGGTGTTGAAATGGTAATGCCCCCATCGGTATGGTGGAAAGGCAACTGGCATTTGGCACTAAACTTGGCACTGATAAAACTATGCGATGCACCCGAATCAAATAAAACAATAGCAGGATAATTCAAAACTGTAAAGATACCAGTCATGACGGGTGCTCCCTCTGGGATGTCAGCCATGGTGGTGAAGTTCAGCCTGCCCTGCCTCACTTGCACCTTCTGCCTCTTGCCTTGGTTCTGATTAGCGTTCTGCCCCTGCCTTTGCTGGTTCCTGGGGCAATTCTTGGCATAATGCCCAGTGTTGCCACATGTGAAGCACCTGTTGTCATTTGTCTGGCGATACTGCTGCTGCGGCTGATTATTCCTCTGAGCTGGAAACTGGTTGCGGTTGGGTGCCTGCTGCTGCTGCTGCTGCTGCTGCTGCTGAGGTCCTCTGCCCTGGGTGTCGGACACAATCCGGAAACGCTGTGGCTGAGCTGAGGGTCCTGCCACAGGGGTCTTCCTCTTCTTCTCTGCCTGTCGAGCTGAAATGCAGTCCTCCTGGGAGATAGCCATGTTGACCAACTCATTGTAGCTGTTGGCCCTAACGGTGTTGAGACGATCCCAGAGCTTAGTGCTGAGCCCCCTTCTGAATCTGTCCCTTTTCTTCTCATCTGTATCTGCATGATATCCCGCGTACTGGCACAAGTCATTAAAGGCCTGGGCATACTGCAACACTGTCCTGTTGCCCTGAGTGAGTGCCAAGAACTCATTAAGCTTCCTGTCCATGATCCCGGCTGGTATATGGTGTCCTCTGAAAGCTGCCTTAAACTCCCTCCACTCCATCTCTCGGTCCTCTGACTGCATAGCAAGAAAATGATCCCACCAAGTCCTTGCAGGTCCGCGAAGTTGCTGGGTGGCGAACCTGACTTTGGTGACCTCTGAACAAACTCCATGGAGCAGTGGGAATTTGGATTCCACCACTCGCAGCCACACATCTGCATCAAGGGGGTCCTCCGCCCTTGTGAACAGTGGAGGCTGGGTGCTAAGGAATTCCTGGTATGTAGCCGCCGCGGGGTGACGTTGGTGGTCTCCACCGCCACAAGGCTGAGGTGGTGGCTGACGTTGAGCCAGCTGCCTCAGGATCTCATTCTGCTGAGCCATGAGCTCCTGCAGAGTGGGGGGTGGTGGCGGCGGTGGGGGAACGCGCTCGTTCGGGCCACGACGCTGCCTCCCGGCCATCTGAAAAACCACATACAAACTTAACACCACAGCTCCAATTTCAAGAGTTTATCACGGGGAAAAAAATTAAAACAACATGATAGACTCCGATTTCTACAAAAAGGATTTTAAGAGGCATAATTTCTTCCTTCCAAATTTAAACTGATATTAGCATCCATCAAACCAGCTCCCAAGAGAGTTTAACATGATTATATCAATTTGTTCCAAAATGACTCAACTCTAACTAGCCTAGTACCCCAAGGGTGCAAAAGCTAAGCTAGCTGCGAGGAATTTCGACTATCCAACTTCTAAGTCTACCCTGGACACCTAGTGAGCGAACGAAGCAACACTCGACTCGGGGGAAGGTGGTCTTCCCGAGCCAGCAGTGTCCACACTGGAGGCAGGCTCATCTCCTCCCTCAATGTCGACGTCCTCGTTGGCCTCCTGGTCCTGGATCTCCTGGTGGTGCATTTCCAGGTGCTCGTTAGCCTCAGCAAGCTGCTGCTGAGTGTTAATGAGCTGATCCTCGAGAACCTCGATGGTGTTCTTCCTGGTGCCTACCAGCTCCTCCAACTCCTGAATATCAGTGGATAGCTGCTCCACCTGCAAGTCCTTCTCCACCATTTCTTGAGACAAGTCAACCACGAGTTCCTCTCTGTTATCCAACGTGATCTTTGTTGCTTCCAGCAGTGCCATCAGATGGGACATTGCCTCACCGCGCATCACCTGCAGACGGTACAGAGCATTCATGCACCGTACTGTCAAGTGCGCAGTGTGGCCTGGGTAGAGAGCCCAGATATCCTTAGCATGCTCCACCCGGTCTTTCCACATTGGGTCGTCCTCCTTCTCAGCGGGGAACAAGCCAATGGGATGGGTAGCCAGCTCCAAGGGATGAAACCCACAGAAGGTAGTCAATCCATGCAGAGCGATCGCCTCGATCGTGTCCTCTGCCCGATATCCGAAAGACTCTGAGTCCAAGGAGCGCCATCCTGGCTGCAAGGGATGAGGCTCCAAGGTCATCCTCACCCGACAGCGAGGCACTCGGTGCTTCTCGAACTGCTGCACCGCGTACTGAGGGGGTGTCGTGTATCCGGCTCCCTGAAGCACTTCCCACAAAATGTGGGGAAAACCCTCTCGTGCAAGTCCATCAGTGTGGGTCAGTGCATTTCCGTCATCGGAGGACCCGTGGGAAGTCATCTGTGTACGGTTAAGCGTAAGTAAAAGAAAAAGAATTATAAAAAGAACAAGAAAAAGTAAAACTCAACCTTTCTCTAGTTAAGTAAAAAGGCACTAGGGACCTAGTTGGTTGTTATCTTATTTTTAAGTCCTTTACTCAGTTATCCATTGCTTAGTTATGAATGCATGCATGCTCGTCCTGAACGGCCTCACAACAAGATAAAAGGAATAGGGAAGAACTCCCATCCTGTAAAAGTGGCCTGTAGGGCCTAGTTACCTAGCCACCTAGCTACCCTTCTATTACCCTAAGGCTTCACGTCCTAGGTCTATCCTGCTTGTCCTAATATCTATCCAACTTGTTTCTATCAAGTTTTATTTAGAAAATTGCTGGTATTTACATTTTATTGATTCCTCTGTGGTGGTACAAGCTCCGATACCAGCTGTGGCGGAACTGCCCGAATTATTCCAACTTAAGTGCCCAAGTCCCGCCTTAGAGGCTAGACCACACTTAAATGAGAATAACCCGTCAATCCCTCGGATCTAGTCCGACACGGCCACTGACAGGATCAAGTACCACAATCTCACTCGATGGTGAGTCACAGAGCAAATACAATAAAGCATAATACCATGCATGGGAGAGTATTAATTTATTACATCACCATTGTCACCATCGGAGTTTTCGCAAAAGTAACCATCATTGTTCTGAAGTGCAGCGGAAATAAACTAACGATAAATAAATGGAGAGATGGGGAAGCCTGTCCCATCACTCCTCATGCTCCTCCTCAGCCGAGGCAGGGTCCCACTCGACAGTCCAACCCGGTGGCAAGGTGGACGGCCAAGTCACTCCAGCAACCATGTCCTCCATAGAACCTGTAAAAATTATGCCACAAGCAAGGCTGATTATACTAATACTCAGCTAGACTTACCCGGTGTGAGGAGTCTACTCCTCTACCTCTAGACATGCAGCTGTTTGGCTGTGGGGTTTGGTTGCCAAAAGCACTAGCTGAGTTTCTAAATCAAGATTTTAACTTAGTCAAAGTTAAGTGTGACTCTCTTAAGGCTAAAAGTGTACTATCTATTCATACAAAGTAGCAAACATTTTAGCAATCAACATCTTATATCATCTCCGCATCATTCCACTTGTTACTCAATGTAGCAGCATGGATCAAGCAGTCTCATTAGCTGCGAGAAGCAGACGATTCGAATCGAGTTTTTAAACCTTGCAAGGTAAACCTAAACACACGACATGTAGGGGCACTCAATCCCCACACACATCAACCGTCCCCATCGATTCCCTGGCAACAGATCAGGGCTCACCGCCTTGGCGTACAATGCCCCACTGACCCCGACTGGCCGTCGTGCAGTGGCCGCACTTGTACCCACCATAACCGGAATGGGAGACCTCGTCTCAGGTCGCGTGAGGGGTAAAGTCTGCGGGCAGGTTCACTCAGGTACTAGGCTTACCGATTTACCATATTTCTCGGTATGTGTTTAGTACGTTCAAACGCTTGACTCACGGTACCACACCTTAATCCTTACTCAATTTTTATCCCGTGGACAACCAATCCCCATGGATTGTTGTTCACCAACCACATCCAGTATGATATGAAAGTGGGTACAATCAATGTCCTGACCTCGCGCGAGTGCTAGAAAAAAGCACTCGACTTCTACCGAGATCCCTAATTAAATAAGCAGCTACTCGACCTAGCATACTAGTATTCATTTCAGAAGGATTCCTGAGATCATGCAACTAGGGTTTCAGTCAACTCCTACACTTAAGTGCACAGTACAAGCCTACAAACATTAAGTGCAGTAAAATAGCATATATAAACGGTTATGCATAAACCGGGGCTTGCCTTCAAAAGCAGTGGCAGGCAGGTCCTCTGGTGCAGGCTCTGGTGCTGGATCGGGGGCAAACTCCTGGGCAGCTCCTTGCTCCGGCACGAGGATGTACTCTCCGTCAGCAAGATTACAGTCTATCGAAATGCAATGAACATGTATGTCATGATTATGCAAGATTTAAGAACATTAAGTTAAAGAAACTAAGAAGTAACTTAGGGTTTTCTTAGTCATGTGGGGCTTCTAGTGGTATATATATAGATAGACTCATTACCCTTTAGACTTAGGTTTGGCTTTAGGATAACATAGTGGAATTGTATTGTCTTGATACATTCTAGTGGACAGATTACAAAGGTTTAGACTACCATTAATTTACATTATTCATTTTCCTTTCCTTAATTTCCATTTAGGGTTTCTAGGGTAGGTTTGAACTACAACAGGGTTTAAATAATTTCCAAAATTTCTGTAAAAATTACAGTGGGTTGTCACTTGTTATTTTAGCTTGTTTTAAGAATTTGAGGCTTAAAGTACAAAAGTTAGGCTTTAAACAAAAATAACAAAAGTTATGCCAAATTGGCCTCTTTGCACTACATCTCTTAGTTAGGTGTAGGTTCTGTCCTAAAGGTTATTTTTACTGGCATCCCATGGTAATACTAGGTCTCTGTGCTAAAAATCACAGAAAACTAAGGGGTGGTTATTTAGTTATGATTTTCTTAAGTTTAGGGTCAAAAAGGCTCTTTCTACTACATCATTATTTGAAAAATGTCAAACAGCAGATTTCAGATTTTTCCTAAGTTCTTAATACCAACACATTAGTTATCCTAAGTTTTGGGGAGGTTTTACCTTAGGGTTATTTTTGTAGGTTTTTCTAAGTTATCCTTGTTTTATTAATTTAAAAGGTAGCTTTCTTATTTTACACTACAACAGGGTATGATACATTTTTCCAGTGAACTACATTGACTAAGTATCACAACAAAAATAGGGGTGCCCTCTGGTTCATTATTTATGTCACCTTTTCTATTTTTCTTAAACTTAAGCATATTATGGAATAAGGGGTTAAAACTAACTTAATGTGATGGACAGAGGGGTTTAACATTTTTAACTAGGTCAGTAGGTAGATATAAACTTCTCCAAATTTTTCTAACCTTAGTTAAATAGTACAACCATTTTTCTTGCTATTATTAAGCTTTTGGTTCAAACTGTAATTAAATCATAACCTTATATTTTTCTCTAGTGCTTATGGGGTTTTATATTTTTCTTAGATAGGTTATATTATTTAGAGTCTGGCAAAATTAGTTTGACCAAATTTGGATAAACCCAACAGAAGTTATGGGTTTCTAAAGTTTCTGTTTGAATTTAAATCAGGTTTTAATAAGGTTTTCCTGAAAAAGCAGTTTGCGCCGAGGTCCCTGGGTTTAAAACAAATAAAACCTCACAGATCTACCCTTACGCCACTATTCACTTGAGTCTCTGACTCTTCACTTAACCCCCTGGATTTCTCTCCCTCTCACCCGCAGTCCCTCCCTCAACTGAAACAGTAGCCGCGGGAAAGAAAAGGGTGGCGCGGCTTACCGGCGGCGAGGGAGGTCCGGCGAAGGGTGGGGTCGGCTCGGGGAGGTTCTGGCGATCACGTCGAGGTACGACTCGTCGTCGGGGATGGCCGGAATCACCCGGTCCACGTGTGCAGGCGGGCGAGCTCGTCGGCGGCGTGTGCTTCGGCCTATCCACGGCGGCATAGTTCAATCCAAGGGCATAGGGAGCTTCGTGGAGGTCTAAGGAGTCTAACCGTGCAAGGAATTGAAGAGAGATTCACTGTGTACCTCGGTCCACGGTTGCCGGCGGTCGGGTGAAGTCCGGTGACCTTGGGCCGGCCTCTCCGGCGAAGCAAACTCCGATTCCTCGCTCGGGGAGCTTCACGGAGACGTGCACAGTCTTCTCCGAGGGCTGGACGGGGTTGGGAATGGCTGGGCTGGCCGGTCTACGGTGGCAGGGGCTCGGGTGGCCGCGGGCACGTCGCGCACAGGCAAACGGCGGTGAACTGAGCTCCGGTGAGGCTTGAGCGCGTGCGGAGGGGTACGGCCAAGGCTCCTGGGCGTTTGATAGGCGCGGACGCGGACCAGGGAGCTGGCTTGGCTCGGGCGCGGCGCGGGACATGCGCGGGCGTGCTCTGGCGCGGCAGACGGCGTCGAACACGTGGCGGTTTGTTTCTTCCATTGTTCAAACGTCGGCAGAGGTCGCAAACGTGCGAATCTTTGCAAAAGTCCGGCGCAGACCTCTTCCTGGCACCTAGGGCTGTCACTCAACTGTGAGACGTCGGGGCAGATATGGCCTAGGGAGGGAGATCTTTGGGTGCCAAATCGGGTGTGTCACACTGAGCACTTCGCGACAAAAGCCATGCCATGGCATGTCAAACGTCCGAGTCTTGGGCTCAACTTTTTCCAGTGGGTGCCCTAGGTGGTTTGCCACGTTTTTGGTATAGAATCCAAGTGGTTTTGGCGCCATTTTCAAAGTGAACACGGTTGATCTTTGAATTAGGGCTAAAATGTGACTTAGAGGGAACTAGAGAGCTCTAGCTCTCTCTCCACTTGGAGATTTGAAATGGGGTTTCTCTAGGGGCCTTTTTGCAATATTTCCCTCCCCTAATTGATGGTTATAATGTTGCTTAGGGTTTGGGTAAAAGTAACTCATGCTTTGCCCACTTATTCACTCTCTTTCCCCCTCCTTACTTAGGGTTTTGGAAGGTAGGGCTTTGGAGAGGTCTAGGGTTCTTCTCCCCCTATTATCCAAGGTAGCAAGTGTGCAAGGATTAGGGTAGTGTTTCTTATGTCATTGACAACTTGATTAGCACATGAGCTCCAAGTTCCTATGGGGTGCCCTAAGTCTTCACCCTTGTGAAAACACAGCTCCTAGTGCCAATGTGGCTCTAGCCAGGGTAACACCTGGGGTGTTACAGCCCTCCCCCCTTAAAGGAATCTCATCCCGAGATTTAGGTAGAGTCCCTTGGAGGGGTGCTTGAAGGTGTGCTGGTGGTGTTTTTCCTTTATACTTAAGTTTCTCTTGTTAACTGCTCTTCGAATGTCATCCTCTTTGCAACTTCAGAAGGAAGCCCTTCTTAAGTTAAATCCACAACTTAGACTATCCTTGTTATCTAGGTTTTTCTTATAATTGATTTCAAAGGGCAGGTGGGGGTGGGGTTTTGGGGTTACATACCGACTCTTTTGGGTAGAAAGTCGGGGAAGCAAGAGCGTATAAAATCCTCAGTCTCCCATGTAGCTTCTTCTGCTGAATGGTGACTCCACTGAACCTTATACATTCTTACTGTCCTTGCCCGAGTTGATCTCTCCTTTTGATCTAATACCTTGACGGGGTACTCTTGGTAGGACAAGTTTGGTTCTATCTCAATACCTGGTTCTGGTAGTACTTCAGTGGGTAGACGAACGCATTTCCGCAGCTGAGATACATGGAACACATTGTGGACTGCTGACATGTGGGGTGGCAATTCCACTTGATAGGCCACGGGTCCACAAGCCTCCTGGATCTTGTAGGGTCCAATATAGCGAGGAGCTAACTTGCCCTTGATCCCGAATCTCTGAACACCCTTGGTGGGTGATACCTTAAGATAGACATGATCTCCCACCTCAAACTGTAGAGGCTTCCGCCTCTTATCATGATAGCTCTTTTGCCTGGCCTGAGCAGCTTCCAAGTTCTTGGTAATAACTCTGACTTTTGCCTCTGCCTCGAGTACCAAGTCTGGCCCAAAAATTTCCCTTTCTCCTGCTTGAGACCAATTCAGTGGGGTCCTACACCTTCTCCCATATAATGCCTCAAAAGGTGCCATCTTCAGACTGGATTGATAACTGTTATTGTAAGCAAACTCCGCTAAAGACAGACACTTATCCCAAGCCTTCCCATAATGTAGTGCACATGCTCGCAACATGTCTTCCAAAATCTGATTCACCCTTTCTGTTTGGCCATCTGTTTGAGGGTGATATGCCGAGCTTCGGATGACATGGGTCCCAAATGACTCTTGCAATTGCTCCCAAAATCGTGCCACAAATGGTGCTCCTCTGTCAGATATAATGGTCTTGGGAATACCATGCAACCTTACTATCTGATCAACATAAATCTCAGCGTACTTCTCTGCCCTGTGGGTGGTATGCACTGGCAAGAAATGAGCAGTCTTGGTCAGTCTGTCCACGATAACCCAAATAGAATCATGATGTCTGGAGGTATTAGGTAATCCCACTATGAAGTCCATGCAAATGTCCTCCCATTTCCAAGATGGTATGGGAAGGGGTTGCAAAGGGCCTGCTGCCTTCAAGTGACTAGCCTTTATCCTTTGGCAAGTATCACACTCGGATATGTACTGGGCAATTTCCCTTTTCATTCTAGTCCACCAATATAGAGATCTGAGATCATGATACATCTTGTTGCTACCAGGGTGCATGGAGAATTTGGAAAGGTGAGCTTCATCCAGTATCTTCTTTCTAAGCTCAGGGTCCTTAGGAACAACCAATCGATCTCCAAACCATAGAATTCCCTTGCTGTCCTATCGGAAACACTTGTATTTTTCTGCCTTTTGCTTGATCATGTCTTTGATGACCTGAACACCCTTATCCTCAACCTGTGCCCTGACTATCTGTTCTTGCAATGTGGGCTCCACTGAGATGTAGCTTAGGTCACCCGCAGAAACAACTTCCAAGTTCAATCTGCACAACTCATCACACAAGGTGGTAACTCCCACATCCATGCTCATGCAATTGCACTGGACTTTTCTGCTCAAGGCATCTGCCACAACATTGGCCTTACCTGGGTGGTAATGCACCTCCAAATCGTAGTCCTTGATCAATTCTAACCATCTCCTTTGCCTCATGTTCAGATCTGCTTGAGTGAAGATGTATTTGAGACTCTTGTGATCAGTGTAGATGTTACAGTGAGCTCCCATTAAGTAGTGTCTCCATATCTTTAGAGCATGAACTACAGCTGCCAATTCTAGATCATGTGTAGGGTAGTTCTGCTCATGGGGCCTGAGTGCCCGGGAAGCATACGCAATCACTCGGTTCTCTTGCATCAAGACACATCCCAAACCAGTACCAGAAGCATCACAGTAAACTTCCAATGGCTTGGTATTGTCGGGTTGAGCTAGAACTGGGGCTGTTGTCAAATGCTGCCTCAAGGTATGGAATGCACCTTCACACTTTTGGCTCCACTCAAATTTGACTCCCTTCTTTAACAGTTCAGTCATTGGCTTGGCAATTCTAGAGAAATCCGGAATAAATCGTCGATAATACCCTGCCAATCCCAGAAAACTCCGAATTTGCTTCACTGTAGTCGGGGGTTTCCAATCCATTACCTCTTGCACCTTCTCAGGATCAACTGATATCCCATCCTGAGAAATTGTATGACCCAGAAATTTGATCTCCTTCAGCCAAAATTCGCATTTAGACAACTTAGCATACAATTGATGGTCACGCAGTCTCTGAAGTACAGTATGCAAGTGTTTGGTGTGCTCGGCTTCATTCTTGGAATAAACCAGAATATCATCAATGAAAACGACCACGAACTTGTCCAATTCTGGCATAAACACCGAGTTCATCAGGTACATAAAATAAGCCGGGGCATTGGTCAGCCCAAAAGACATCACCAGAAATTCATACAGTCAATATCTGGTAGAGAAAGCCGTCTTGGGAATATCGCTAGCACGGATCTTTATTTGATGGTACCCTGAGCGAAGGTCTATCTTGGAGAATACCTTGGCTCCTACCAACTGATCAAATAGAACATCAATGCGGGGCAGTGGGTATTTGTTCTTTATAGTCACCGCATTGAGAGGACGGTAGTCCACACACATCCTCAAACTCTCATCCTTTTTCTTCACAAATAATGCTGGACATCCCCATGGTGAAGTGCTTGGACGAATAAACCCCTTGTCCAACAATTCTTGCAATTGTTTCTTCAATTCTGCTGATTCCGCGGGAGGCATCCTATAGGGTCTCTTGGAGATAGGAGCAGTCCCGGGTTGCAATTCGATGGCGAACTCAATATCTCGGTCAGGTGGCATCCCTGGCAATTCATCCGGAAAAACATCCGGATAGTCACAGACCACTGGGATCTTTTCCACTGGGGATTCTATCATGACGAAGGCACAAGAACGGGTACAACCCTGGTCAGGCAAATATAGTGTGGTTTCACCACAAGTTGGTGAGTGCACCTCAATGGCTCTAGCTGCAATATCAATAACTGCTTGGTGCCTGGTCAACCAGTCAGTTCCCAATATAATATCCACACTATCCAACCCCAAAATGAGGAGGGTGGTTTTAATTATTAGACTACCAAACTTTATGGGCACGTGTCTGTTGATCTGGTAAGTGGCAACTCTGCCCCCTGGTGTTGAAATGGTAATGCCCCCATCGGTATGGTGGAAAGGCAACTGGCATTTGGCACTAAACTTGGCACTGATAAAACTATGCGATGCACCCGAATCAAATAAAACAATAGCAGGATAATTCAAAACTGTAAAGATACCAGTCATGACGGGTGCTCCCTCTGGGATGTCAGCCATGGTGGTGAAGTTCAGCCTGCCCTGCCTCACTTGCACCTTCTGCCTCTTGCCTTGGTTCTGATTAGCGTTCTGCCCCTGCCTTTGCTGGTTCTTGGGGCAATTCTTGGCATAATGCCCAGTGTTGCCACATGTGAAGCACCTGTTGTCATTTGTCTGGCGATACTGCTGCTGCGGCTGATTATTCCTCTGAGCTGGAAACTGGTTGCGGTTGGGTGCCTGCTGCTGCTGCTGCTGCTGCTGCTGCTGCTGAGGTCCTCTGCCCTGGGTGTCGGACACAATCCGGAAACGCTGTGGCTGAGCTGAGGGTCCTGCCACAGGGGTCTTCCTCTTCTTCTCTGCCTGTCGAGCTGAAATGTAGTCCTCCTGGGAGATAGCCATGTTGACCAACTCATTGTAGCTGTTGGCCCTAACGGTGTTGAGACGATCCCGGAGCTTAGTGCTGAGCCCCCTTCTGAATCTGTCCCTTTTCTTCTCATCTGTATCTACATGATATCCCGCGTACTGGCACAAGTCATTAAAGGCCTGGGCATACTGCAACACTGTCCTGTTGCCCTGAGTGAGTGCCAAGAACTCATTAAGCTTCCTGTCCATGATCCCGGCTGGTATATGGTGTCCTCTGAAAGCTGCCTTAAACTCCCTCCACTCCATCTCTCGGTCCTCTGGCTGCATAGCAAGAAAATGATCCCACCAAGTCCTTGCAGGTCCGCGAAGTTGCTGGGTGGCGAACCTGACTTTGGTGACCTCTGAACAAACTCCATGGAGCAGTGGGAATTTGGATTCCACCATTCGCAGCCACACATCTGCATCAAGGGGGTCCTCCGCCCTTGTGAACAGTGGAGGCTGGGTGCTAAAGAATTCCTGGTATGTAGCCGCCGCGGGGTGACGTTGGTGGTCTCCACCGCCACAAGGCTGAGGTGGTGGCTGACGTTGAGCCAGCTGCCTCAGGATCTCATTCTGCTGAGCCATGAGCTCCTGCAGAGTGGGGGGTGGTGGCGGCGGTGGGGGAACGCGCTCGTTCGGGCCACGACGCTGCCTCCCGGCCATCTGAAAAACCACATACAAACTTAACACCACAGCTCCAATTTCAAGAGTTTATCACGGGGAAAAAAAATTAAAACAACATGATAGACTCCGATTTCAACAAAAAGGATTTTAAGAGGCATAATTTCTTCCTTCCAAATTTAAACTGATATTAGCATCCATCAAACCATCTCCCAAGAGAGTTTAACATGATTACATCAATTTGTTCCAAAATGACTCAACTCTAACTAGCCTAGTACCCCAAGGGTGCAAAAGCTAAGCTAGCTGCGAGGAATTCCGACTATCCAACTTCTAAGTCTACCCTGGACACCTAGTGAGCGAACGAAGCAACACTCGACTCGGGGGAAGGTGGTCTTCCCGAGCCAGCAGTGTCCACACTGGAGGCAGGCTCATCTCCTCCCTCAATGTCGACGTCCTCGTTGGCCTCCTGGTCCTGGATCTCCTGGTGGTGCATTTCCAGGTGCTCGTTAGCCTCAGCAAGCTGCTGCTGAGTGTTAATGAGCTGATCCTCGAGAACCTCGATGGTGTTCTCCCTGGTGCCTACCAGCTCCTCCAACTCCTGAATATCAGTGGATAGCTGCTCCACCTGCAAGTCCTTCTCCACCATTTCTTGAGACAAGTCAACCACGAGTTCCTCTCTGTTATCCAACGTGATCTTTGTTGCTTCCAGCAGTGCCATCAGATGGGACATTGCCTCACCGCGCATCACCTGCAGACGGTACAGAGCATTCATGCACCGTACTGTCAAGTGCGCAGTGTGGCCTGGGTAGAGAGCCAGTTATCCTTAGCATGCTCCACCCGGTCTTTCCACATTGGGTCGTCCTCCTTCTCAGCGGGGAACAAGCCAATGGGATGGGTAGCCAGCTCCAAGGGATGAAACCCACAGAAGGTAGTCAATCCATGCAGAGCGATCGCCTCGATCGTGTCCTCTGCCCGATATCCGAAAGACTCTGAGTCCAAGGAGCGCCATCCTGGCTGCAAGGGATGAGGCTCCAAGGTCATCCTCACCCGACAGCGAGGCACTCGGTGCTTCTCGAACTGCTGCACCGCGTACTGAGGGGGTGTCGTGTATCCGGCTCCCTGAAGCACTTCCCACAAAATGCGGGGAAAACCCTCTCGTGCAAGTCCGTCAGTGTGGGTCAGTGCATTTCCGTCATCGGAGGACCCGTGGGAAGTCATCTGTGTACGGTTAAGCGTAAGTAAAAGAAAAAGAATTATAAAAAGAACAAGAAAAAGTAAAACTCAACCTTTCTCTAGTTAAGTAAAAAGGCACTAGGGACCTAGTTGGTTGTTATCTTATTTTTAAGTCCTTTACTCAGTTATCCATTGCTTAGTTATGAATGCATGCATGCTCGTCCTGAACGGCCTCACAACAAGATAAAAGGAATAGGGAAGAACTCCCATCCTGTAAAAGTGGCCTGTAGGGCCTAGTTACCTAGCCACCTAGCTACCCTTCTATTACCCTAAGGCTTCACATCCTAGGTCTATCCTGCTCGTCCTAATATCTATCCAACTTGTTTCTATCAAGTTTTATTTAGAAAATTGCTGGTATTTACATTTTATTGATTCCTCTGTGGTGGTACAAGCTCCGATACCAGCTGTGGCGGAACTGCCCGAATTATTCCAACTTAAGTGCCCAAGTCCCGCCTTAGAGGCTAGACCACACTTAAATGGGAATAACCCGTCAATCCCTCGGATCTAGTCCGACACGGCCACTGACAGGATCAAGTACCACAATCTCACTCGATGGTGAGTCACAGAGCAAATACAATAAAGCATAATATCATGCATGGGAGAGTATTAATTTATTACATCACCATTGTCACCATCGGAGTTTTCGCAAAAGTAACCATCATTGTTCTGAAGTGCAGCGGAAATAAACTAACGATAAATAAATGGAGAGATGGGGAAGCCTGTCCCATCACTCCTCATGCTCCTCCTCAGCCGAGGCAGGGTCCCACTCGACAGTCCAACCCGGTGGCAAGGTGGACGACCAAGTCACTCCAGCAACCATGTCCTCCATAGAACCTGTAAAAATTATGCCACAAGCAAGGCTGAGTATACTAATACTCAGCTAGACTTACCCGGTGTGAGGAGTCTACTCCTCTACCTCTAGACATGCAGCTGTTTGGCTGTGGGGTTTGGTTGCCAAAAGCACTAGCTGAGTTTCTAAATCAAGATTTTAACTTAGTCAAAGTTAAGTGTGACTCTCTTAAGGCTAAAAGTGTACTATCTATTCATACAAAGTAGCAAACATTTTAGCAATCAACATCTTATATCATCTCCGCATCATTCCACTTGTTACTCAATGTAGCAGCATGGATCAAGCAGTCTCATTAGCTGCGAGAAGCAGACGATTCGAATCGAGTTTTTAAACCTTGCAAGGTAAACCTAAACACACGACATGTAGGGGCACTCCGTCCGCACACACATCAACCGTCCCCATCGATTCCCTGGCAACAGATCAGGGCTCACCGCCTTGGCGTACAATGCCCCACTGACCCCGACTGGCCGTCGTGCAGTGGCCGCACTTGTACCCACCATAACCGGAATGGGAGACCTCGTCTCAGGTCGCGTGAGGGGTAAAGTCTACGGGCAGGTTCACTCAGGTACTAGGCTTACCGATTTACCATATTTCTCGGTATGTGTTTAGTACGTTCAAACGCTTGACTCACGGTACCACACCTTAATCCTTACTCAATTTTTATCCCGTGGACAACCAATCCCCATGGATTGTTGTTCACCAACCACATCTAGTATGATATGAAAGTGGGTACAATCAATGTCCTGACCTCGCGCGAGTGCTAGAAAAAAGCACTCGACTTCTACCGAGATCCCTAATTAAATAAGCAGCTACTCGACCTAGCATACTAGTATTCATTTCAGAAGGATTCCTGAGATCATGCAACTAGGGTTTCAGTCAACTCCTACACTTAAGTGCACAGTACAAGCCTACAAACATTAAGTGCAGTAAAATAGCATATATAAACGGTTATGCATAAACCGGGGCTTGCCTTCAAAAGCAGTGGCAGGCAGGTCCTCTGGTGCAGGCTCTGGTGCTGGATCGGGGGCAAACTCCTGGGCAGCTCCTTGCTCCGGCACGAGGATGTACTCTCCGTCAGCAAGATTACAGTCTATCGAAATGCAATGAACATGTATGTCATGATTATGCAAGATTTAAGAACATTAAGTTAAAGAAACTAAGAAGTAACTTAGGGTTTTCTTAGTCATGTGGGGCTTCTAGTGGTATATATATAGATAGACTCATTACCCTTTAGACTTAGGTTTGGCTTTAGGATAACATAGTGGAATTGTATTGTCTTGATACATTCTAGTGGACAGATTACAAAGGTTTAGACTACCATTAATTTACATTATTCATTTTCCTTTCCTTAATTTCCATTTAGGGTTTCTAGGGTAGGTTTGAACTACAACAGGGTTTAAATAATTTCCAAAATTTCTGTAAAAATTACAGTGGGTTGTCACTTGTTATTTTAGCTTGTTTTAAGAATTTGAGGCTTAAAGTACAAAAGTTAGGCTTTAAACAAAAATAACAAAAGTTATGCCAAATTGGCCTCTTTGCACTACATCTCTTAGTTAGGTGTAGGTTCTGTCCTAAAGGTTATTTTTACTGGCATCCCATGGTAATACTAGGTCTCTGTGCTAAAAATCACAGAAAACTAAGGGGTGGTTATTTAGTTATGATTTTCTTAAGTTTAGGGTCAAAAAGGCTCTTTCTACTACATCATTATTTGAAAAATGTCAAACAGCAGATTTCAGATTTTTCCTAAGTTCTTAATACCAACACATTAGTTATCCTAAGTTTTGGGGAGGTTTTACCTTAGGGTTATTTTTGTAGGGTTTTTCTAAGTTATCCTTGTTTTATTAATTTAAAAGGTAGCTTTCTTATTTTACACTACAACAGGGTATGATACATTTTTCCAGTGAACTACATTGACTAAGTATCACAACAAAAATAGGGGTGCCCTCTGGTTCATTATTTATGTCACCTTTTCTATTTTTCTTAAACTTAAGCATATTATGGAATAAGGGGTTAAAACTAACTTAATGTGATGGACAGAGGGGTTTAACATTTTTAACTAGGTCAGTAGGTAGATATAAACTTCTCCAAATTTTTCTAACCTTAGTTAAATAGTACAACCATTTTTCTTGCTATTATTAAGCTTTTGGTTCAAACTGTAATTAAATCATAACCTTATATTTTTCTCTAGTGCTTATGGGGTTTTATATTTTTCTTAGATAGGTTATATTATTTAGAGTCTGGCAAAATTAGTTTGACCAAATTTGGATAAACCCAACAGAAGTTATGGGTTTCTAAAGTTTCTGTTTGAATTTAAATCAGGTTTTAATAAGGTTTTCCTGAAAAAGCAGTTTGCGCCGAGGTCCCTGGGTTTAAAACAAATCAAACCTCACAGATCTACCCTTACGCCACTATTCACTTGAGTCTCTGACTCTTCACTTAACCCCCTGGATTTCTCTCCCTCTCACCCGCAGTCCCTCCCTCAACTGAAACAGTAGCCGCGGGAAAGAAAAGGGTGGCGCGGCTTACCGGCGGCGAGGGAGGTCCGGCGAAGGGTGGGGTCGGCTCGGGGAGGTTCTGGCGATCACGTCGAGGTACGGCTCGTCGTCGGGGATGGCCGGAATCGCCCGGTCCACGTGTGCAGGCGGGCGAGCTCGTCGGCGGCGTGTGCTC
>NC_050101.1:21793636-21831136 GCF_902167145.1 Zea mays
CAACCGCTCGCGCAAGCCTAGTTCCCCAAACGATTTTGCGCCGCCGCCAAGGCATAACATCATCCGCCATAGCTGACCGGCCAATTCACCGACGTGCGTGCCTCGGTGCTCGAACCGGGTGATCGCGACGTCGTCTCGGTGGTGTCCCCGGGTCTCTCACTCCCTGGATTGGCTCTACCCCGCCGGAATTGCTCGTCGTGCCTTGTCACCGCCGCGGATCCGCGCCACCGCGTGGTCAGCTCGGCGTACACCACTATCCTCGGTGAGTCCTCCTCCCCATGCTTCGCTTGAACCTCTAGTACGTTTACGGTAGCTCAGAGTTGGCCGAGGTACGTTAATTCGCGTGGTCGCCGACGATGGCTTTGGCACCGCCGCGGCGCGCCGGGGGTCGGGTCCTACGCTCGATCTCGGCCAAAATTAGTGGGGGCATTAAGTTCTGGGGATCGTCAATTGTGCGTGGGGGGGATTGAATCGGGTTGTGGCGCTCGTGCTGGCCGGAATTGGGAACTCCGGTGGGCGGGCCGCCGTGAGTGGGCGGCGCTTTCGTCGCGCGTCAGGTGAGTTGGGAGAGATGGCCGCGGGCCGTTGATCTTTTGTCGAACGGCTGAGATTAGAAGATAGTGTACCCCTTCGTCACGTTGCTCGGTTACCGTCGATCTCTGATCTAATGGATGGGGTTAGATCTAGCATAATTAAATCGCGACCGTTGAACTCAGATCCGACGGTATAGATTAGGTACCGTTTCGGCCGTGTGTGGATCTAATCGGGGCCGTTCGTTTGCGATCCATCGGCCGAGATTCGCCCATACCCCTTCGCGGGGCAGTTTTTCTAAAGAGCCCCCGCAGAATCATAAAACCAACCCGCCGTCCATTTGTCACTGTTCTCTGTGTCTTAGATAAATTACGCCAGACCCCCTGAGCTTTCTGGAATTTGACGCCCAGTCCAGAGGGTGTTAAAAACAGAGAAATTAATATTAAAATTCATTTTTAATACAAAAACAAATCTAGAAACTTGTAAAATTCATAGAAAATGCATTTTTGCTCCAAATTGAGTCATTCCAATTTCTAAAATTTTGTAATATTATTCTCTACCATTTAGAATCACTGTTTTGACATGAACTCTGTTAGAAAATAAATTTATCATTTAATCCTATTATAATCACCTTAAATCTTAGGAAATTCATAACTTAAATTCTATAACTCCAAATTCAGTGATTCCAGTTCCTATGGTTTCATTTTAATGTGTAGATTTTTACTGTATATTTCATTCATCTGTGTGGTGTGATGTTGATTTTGGCTATACTATGTATGTATTGTGTTGATGCGGGTAGACGAGCAAGCCACTGTAGAAACTGAGGTTCAGCAAGTAGAGGTAGCTGAGCAGGAGCTCATTACAGGCAAGTTGTGCCCTTGATCACTTACTTTTCCTAGCCATGTTCTTGTTAATTTTAATGATCTGCATAGGTTAATTTTGATGGGATCCTTTATGTACCCCAGTTTTGATTACCTCTATACCTTGTTCACCCCTGGAATACTTTTGGGTAGTACTTGCTATTGCTTTATGTGGATTGGGTATGGAGATTCATTATTCATGATTATTCTGTTATTATCTTGTTATTATTGTTGTTCATGTTAAGATCATTAAATTAATGGGAACATGGAGCGACCACCCGGGAAAACAGTGCTACCACAAGGGTTTAATGGGACGCCCTTGGCTGACTAATTAGGAAAGCTAGTGGAAGACTACCTTACCCGAAAGGGGCAAGGGCAGTAGGGGAGAGGTCAGTGCGGGGAGGTCCCTGGTTGATTTTGCTGCGATGGCTATCAGCCAGGAACCCTTTACTGGATCTTCCCATAAACTGTAGCGGGTTTTCGGAAGCTAGTGGAACTTTGTAAAGGCCTCGTAGTGGATCCCTAGCCATTCACCTTGGTAGTGTCTAAGGGCCTTGCAAACCCAGGCGACATGGGATACACGACTTGTGGGTAAAGATGCGCAACCTCTGCAGAGTGTAAAACTAGTATACTAGCCGTGCTCACGGTCAAGAGCGGCTCGGACCCTCATATGATTAACTATGGAACTTAAGTTTAATTTGACATTTGCATCGCATTTGGGAGTATTTTATTATTACTGTTCTTTATTATTATTAAGGTTTGGTATTTACTTACACTTAGTAATTGCTAATAAAATTTTGACCAACTTATAAAAGCAATGCTCAGCCTTAGCCTCTGTTTCATTGATTAGCCTTACACTTCATGAACTCCCACCTTTGGTGAGTTCATGCCACATTATTCCCCACGACTTGTTGAGCTATGATCGTATGTGAGCTCACTCTTGCTGTCTCACACCCCCCCCCCCCCCCACAGGAGAAGAACAGGTTGTTGAAGAGGAGCTGCCTAACACCGAGGAGTTCGATCTGATCTAGGTGGCGTTTCTCAGTCGACATTGGCGCCATCGATCCTTAGTTCGTTTTATATTTATCTTTATTTTGTAATAAGACTTCCGCTATGTAATAAGTACTCTGATGTTTTATGACATTTATCTCTATACACTCTGTTATTATATATGTTGTCTTCTTGGCGCATGTATGAGATGCACCCGGCTTTGTTCTTTAAAACCGGGTGTTACAGAAGTGGTATCAGAGGAAATGTTGACTGTAGGACGAAACCTAGATAGAAATGGACAAACCCTTACCTACTTATCTCATTCTGATTCATTCTACACTCACCTTACTCTGATTCTTTCTACACTTATCTTGATCCTTTCTCACCTTCTACTGTTCTACTCTGATCATTCTTACCTTTTCTACTCTGAGACAAGATGGATTTCAAACCTTGGAATCCCTACCCCTATGACATTTTAAGAGATAGGGAACCTAAGACAAAATTAAAACTATTTTCTCTATTAAAAATGTTGTTTGATTGTGCTGATGCTAAATGCCTGATTTGCTTCTTCGATTGATTGAATTACTATAGATGGACATCTTAGCATGTACCACTATAAGGTATCGAATTAGCTATAGTAGGTGAAATATTAATCTGCTTAGCTAATAAATTCCCCAAAGTAACATGATTGTAATTACTGCCTTGTCTACTGCTCTTTCTTACCATATGTATCTAACTCAGATGGTCAATACCAGGAGGGGTGGTGGAATTGACTTGCCTCCTAACCAACACACTCGAAGACAACCTCAGCCACAGCCTGCAGGGATGAATCCTCCCAATCCTCCACCAGGCAGAGTTGACCCACTGGTTGCTGCTCAGATGGCGGTGATGCAGCAGATGGCAGATACTATGGCGGATATGCGTGCTCAGATGCAGCAAGAACGCCAGGAGATGCGACAAGAAAGAGAGGATATACGCCAGGAGCTGCGCCAGGAGAGAGATGAGATACGCCAAGAAAGGAGGGCGCAACAGCAGCTTCAACAACAGCAACAGCAGCAACAAGTGCCACTACCTCCACCACCACCACCAGTTCCACCTCGTGATAAGCACCGGGAGTTTATGAGTCACAAGCCACCGACCTTCGCCAGCTCGCCAGATCCACTTGATGCAGACGATTGGTTGAAGTCAATTGAGAAGATGCTGAATATTGCACAATGCACTGATCGGGAGAAGGTCTTATATGCTTCTGGACGTCTGACTGGTCCTGCTGCTGACTGGTGGGATTCTTATACTGCTGCCCATGATGCTGCGGATAATATTACTTGGGCAGAGTTCAGTACGCAGTTCAGGAACTACCATATTCCAGCTGGGATGATAAAGATCAAGAAGAAGGAATTTCTGTCGCTGAAGCAAGGAAGTATGTCAGTCAGCGAGTACCGCGACAAGTTTATTCAGTTATCCAGATATGCTCCGGAGGAAGTTGCTGAGGATGAGAGGAAGCAGGAGCATTTCATTGAAGGACTTAATGGACCCTTGCAGTATGCTCTGGTGGCACACACATTTCCATCATTTCAGAGGCTGCTTGATAAGGCACTGGCTATTGAACACAAGCGTGTTCAGTTGGGAGATTTGAAGAGGAAGGCTATCTCACAAGGACAGGGTAGCAGCAGCGTTCGTCCTCGCTACAGTTCCCCACAGAGTACACCGCCTCGACCAGGAGGACCGTGCCCAGTTCAGCAATCACCACTGAGAACACCTACTCGACAGGCTACACCCACTGGCACCCCGACAAAGTTTGCAGGACAGAGTCCGGGCACTCAATGTTTCAAGTGTGGGAAGATTGGTCATTATGCAAATGTCTGCCCACAGAGGATTGCCACTACTCCAGCTCAGAACAAGCAACAGACCCCTGGCAAGGGATATTCTATAGCCAGGGTGAATCAAGTCAGCGTTGATGATGCTCCGGATGGAGGGGACCTCGTAATTGGTATGTTTTATGTTAATGCAATTCCTGCAACCATATTATTTGATTCTGGTGCTACACATTCATTCATGTCTGCTAGATATGCCAACACAAATGAAATACCACTGCTAAGTATGAGAAAACCCCTGATAGTAATTACACCCAAAGGGCCTGTTGAGGCAAATCAAATGACACGTAGATTGACATTGACTATTATGGGTAGAGAATTTGGAGCTACTGCTATAATATTAGAGTCAAGCAGTATAGATTTGATCCTGGGTATGTCATGGCTGAGAAAGGCAAAGGCCGTTATAGCTTGTGGTAGAGGTACTATAGAGCTCACTACCACTAAAGGAGAAAGATTTCAAGTTAATATTGCAGTAACCTCCTCATCCATGCGTGCAATGTTCTTTATGCCTGAGGAGTTTGTTGGTGACAACATCCGGGTGGTTAGAGATTTTCCGGATGTCTTTCCAGAGGAGTTACCAGGGATGCCACCTGATAGGGAAGTTGAGTTTGTTATTGATCTCTTACCTGGAACCGCCCCTATTTCTAAACGGCCATATAGAATGTCCGTATAGGAGTTGAAGGAACTGAAGAAGCAGTTAACGGAGTTACAAGAGGCTGGTTACATTCGTCCAAGTTCCTCACCTTGGGGAGCACCGGTGTTATTTGTGCAGAAGAAGGATGGATCGTAACGGATGTGTGTGGATTATAGATCTCTTAATGATGTTACGGTGAAGAACAAGTATCCGTTGCCCCGTATTGAGGATTTATTTGATCAGATGAGAGGAGCCAGGGTATTCTCGAAGATTGATCTCCGATCGGGATACCATCAGATGAAGATTAGACCATCGGATATTCCCAAGACGGCTTTCTCGACTCGATATGGACTATATGAGTTTACTGTTATGTCGTTTGGATTAACCAATGCACCAGCTTATTTCATGAATTTGATGAACAAAGTGTTTATGGAGTACTTGGACAGATTCGTCGTGGTGTTCATCGACGATATTCTTATCTATTCTAAGAATGAGAGTGACCATGAAGAACATCTAAGGTTGGTGCTACAGAAGTTACGAGATAATGAGCTCTACGCTAAGTTTAGCAAGTGTGAGTTTTGGATTGACAAGGTGCCATTCCTTGGTCATATTATTTCAAATGGAGGAATAGCAGTGGATCCTGCTAAAGTGAAGGAGATTATGGAGTGGAGAGTACCCACTACAGTTACTGAGATTCGGAGTTTCTTGGGACTCGCAGGATATTATCGGAGATTTATTGAAGGATTTTCTAAGATTGCTAAGCCCATGACATCGCTTTTGGAGAAAGGAAGAGAATTCAAGTGGGATGAGAAGTGTCAAGAAAGCTTTGATCAATTGAAGGAGAGATTGATGTCACCACCAGTATTGATTATGCCAGATCTGCAGAAGGGATTTGACATTTATTGTGATGCATGTGGCCAAGGACTTGGATGTGTGCTTATGCAAGATGGACATGTGATTGCCTATGCATCTCGTCAGTTGAGGAAGCATGAATTGAACTACCCCACCCATGATTTGGAATTGGCTGCCGTTGTGCATGCACTTAAGATTTGGAGACACTATATTATGGGAACTAAGTGCCAAGTATACACGGATCATAAGAGTTTGAAGTACATATTCACTCAGAAGGATCTCAACCTTAGGCAACGCCGTTGGTTGGAGCTCATCAAGGATTATGACTTGGAGATTCACTATCACCCAGGCAAGGCAAATTTGGTTGCAGATGCCTTGAGTCGGAAGGAGCATGTTCACTCCGCTTTCGTTGTCCAGCTACCTGATGAATTGGCAAAAGACTTTGAGAGGCTCAACCTGGGAATTGTTACGCATACGGAAGGAGTGACTATTGAATTGGAACCTACCTTGGAACAAGAAATTCGTAAAGGTCAGATTGGTGATGCTAAGATTCAGGAGATTAAGGATCTTATTACTGAAGGAAGAGGCCCGGAGTTCACGGAGGATGAGCAAGGCACGATATGGTTCAAGAATCGGATTTGTGTTCCCGATATTGATAGTCTTCGGGAAACCATATTGAAGGAAGCACATGATTCAGTTTATTCTATTCACCCTGGGAGCACGAAGATGTATCAAGATTTGAAGCAAAAGTATTGGTGGTATGGATTGAAGAGAGATGTGGCTGCACATGTGGCTATGTGCGATGTATGCCAAAGAGTTAAAGCTGAACACCAGAGGCCAGCCGGATTATTGCACCCGCTGAAGATACCTGAGTGGAAATGGGAAGAGATTGTCATGGACTTCATTGTTGGATTACCCCGCACGTCTGCTGGATATGATTCTATATGGGTGATTGTGGACAGGCTAACCAAGGTAGCCCACTTTATTCCAGTGAAGACCACTTATTCAGGAGCTAAGTTGGCAGAGTTGTACATGGCACGGATTGTATGCCTGCATGGTGTGCCAAAGAAGATTGTGTCAGATCGAGGATCACAGTTTACCTCTCGATATTGGAAGCAGTTGCACGAGTCATTGGATACAAGATTGAATTTTAGTTCGGCTTACCATCCCCAGACTGATGGGCAGACTGAGAGGACTAACCAAGTACTGGAAGATATGTTAAGAGCTTGTGCTCTTAAGCATGGTGGGAGTTGGGATAAGAGTCTACCGTATGCTGAGTTCTCTTATAATAATAGCTATCAGGCCAGTTTGAAGATGTCACCGTTTGAGGCTTTGTATGGCAGAAAGTGCAGGACTCCCTTGTATTGGAATCAAACTGGTGAAAGGCAGTTGTTTGGACCTGAGATTATACAGGAAGCAGAGGAACAAGTCCAACAGATCAGGGAGAATTTGAGAACTGCACAGTCCAGGCAGAAAAGTTATGCTGACACCCGGAGAAGACTACTTGAGTTTAAGGAGGGAGATTATGTTTATTTGAAGGTGTCACCACTCCGGGGTATGAGAAGGTTCAAAGTCAAAGGAAAGTTATCCCCTCGCTTTATTGGACCCTTCTTAATCTTAAAGCGAGTGGGAGAGGTTGCATATCAATTGGAGTTACCAGATCATCTCGCGGATGTTCATGATGTATTTCATGTATCTCAACTGAAGAAATGTCTCAGGGTGCCTGAAGAACAGTTACCACTGGAAGACCTTAGTGTTCAAGAGGATTTGACTTATGCAGAGTACCCCATCAAGATTTTGGATACTCTGACCCGAGTTACGAGGAATAAGGTTATAAAGATGTGCAAAGTTCAATGGAGCCACCACGGAGAAGATGAGGCAACTTGGGAAAGAGAAGAAGAGCTTCGCATAGATTTTCCCCACCTTTTCCCTAGATCTTCTTAAATCTCGAGGACGAGATTATTTTTAAGGGGGGTAGGATTTGTAATACTCAAGTTGTATACCAAGAGTAATAAAGAGAGTTCCTCATTTTGTATGTCTTATTTGCATCATAAAAAGAGCACCTATGTAATTGAGAGTAACTAAATAACACAATTATGCTAAAATAAAGAAAAAAAATGCATTTGTTGGAGTTTTATGTGTTGTGCATTAAATAAACCATGAGGATAAAAATAATAAGGTATTAACTATTTGAAACTTGATTTAACCCTAAATTTGAAATTAGGGTTTTGAAAATAAGGAAAAGAGAAGGGATAGGAAAATATAAATAAAATGTATAAATAATTACCTTCAGACTTAGTATTTCTAATGGCAAAAAAATAGAGTTTATAAAAGAGGATCCACAAAAGTTTGAACTAATTCAAATTTGGTTTGAAAATGAAGAAAGAAAACAGAAAAATAAAAAGAAAAAGGGAATAAGCCTTACCTGGGCCCTGTACCACGATTTCGGCCCACCAAGGAATGCTCTTCGCGCGGCCCATTCATACACGTGAGGGCGCCGACACCCGGGCCCCTCTTGCCAGCCTCTGTTTCAGCTGCGCGCAGTCTCCTCCTCTCGCTGCGCGGCGGGACCCTTTCGTCAGCCACGCCTGCAGTTCTCGCGACCCACCGCGCCCGGGCGACTTACACGTGGGCCCGTTCGGTCAGTGTATCACCCGCGCCGCTGCTTGAGTCACTGGTTCTTCGGTCCCACTTGTCATCCCGCTGCTCGCGTCAACGGATCGCGCGAGAAGCTCGCCGCCATTGCCGGGCGCGGAACACCCTCCTTCCTCGGACTCTAGGAGATAAATGGAGTAATCCCCGTGACCCGTTCCTCCGCCCACAACCGCTCGCGCAAGCCTAGTTCCCCAAACGATTTTGCGCCGCCGCCAAGGCATAACATCATCCGCCATAGCTGACCGGCCAATTCACCGACGTGCGTGCCTCGGTGCTCGAACCGGGTGATCGCGACGTCGTCTCGGTGGTGTCCCCGGGTCTCTCACTCCCTGGATTGGCTCTACCCCGCCGGAATTGCTCGTCGTGCCTTGTCACCGCCGCGGATCCGCGCCACCGCGTGGTCAGCTCGGCGTACACCACTATCCTCGGTGAGTCCTCCTCCCCATGCTTCGCTTGAACCTCTAGTACGTTTACGGTAGCTCAGAGTTGGCCGAGGTACGTTAATTCGCGTGGTCGCCGACGATGGCTTTGGCACCGCCGCGGCGCGCCGGGGGTCGGGTCCTACGCTCGATCTCGGCCAAAATTAGTGGGGGCATTAAGTTCTGGGGATCGTCAATTGTGCGTGGGGGGGATTGAATCGGGTTGTGGCGCTCGTGCTGGCCGGAATTGGGAACTCCGGCGGGCAGGCCGCCGTGAGTGGGCGGCGCTTTCGTCGCGCGTCAGGTGAGTTGGGAGAGATGGCCGCGGGCCGTTGATCTTTTGTCGAACGGCTGAGATTAGAAGATAGTGTACCCCTTCGTCACGTTGCTCGGTTACCGTCGATCTCTGATCTAATGGATGGGGTTAGATCTAGCATAATTAAATCGTGACCGTTGAACTCAGATCCGACGGTATAGATTAGGTACCGTTTCGGCCGTGTGTGGATCTAATCGGGGCCGTTCGTTTGCGATCCATCGGCCGAGATTCGCCCATACCCCTTCGCGGGGCAGTTTTTCTAAAGAGCCCCCGCAGAATCATAAAACCAACCCGCCGTCCATTTGTCACTGTTCTCTGTGTCTTGGATAAATTACGCCAGACCCCCTGAGCTTTCTGGAATTTGACGCCCAGTCCAGAGGGTGTTAAAAACAGAGAAATTAATATTAAAATTCATTTTTAATACAAAAACAAATCTAGAAACTTGTAAAATTCATAGAAAATGCATTTTTGCTCCAAATTGAGTCATTCCAATTTCTAAAATTTTGTAATATTATTCTCTACCATTTAGAATCACTGTTTTGACATGAACTCTGTTAGAAAATAAATTTATCATTTAATCCTATTATAATCACCTTAAATCTTAGGAAATTCATAACTTAAATTCTATAACTCCAAATTCAGTGATTCCAGTTCCTATGGTTTCATTTTAATGTGTAGATTTTTACTGTATATTTCATTCATCTGTGTGGTGTGATGTTGATTTTGGCTATACTATGTATGTATTGTGTTGATGCGGGTAGACGAGCAAGCCACTGTAGAAACTGAGGTTCAGCAAGTAGAGGTAGCTGAGCAGGAGCTCATTACAGGCAAGTTGTGCCCTTGATCACTTACTTTTCCCAGCCATGTTCTTGTTAATTTTAATGATCTGCATAGGTTAATTTTGATGGGATCCTTTATGTACCCCAGTTTTGATTACCTCTATACCTTGTTCACCCCTGGAATACTTTTGGGTAGTACTTGCTATTGCTTTATGTGGATTGGGTATGGAGATTCATTATTCATGATTATTCTGTTATTATCTTGTTATTATTGTTGTTCATGTTAAGATCATTAAATTAATGGGAACATGGAGCGACCACCCGGGAAAACAGTGCTACCACAAGGGTTTAATGGGACGCCCTTGGCTGACTAATTAGGAAAGCTAGTGGAAGACTACCTTACCCGAAAGGGGCAAGGGCAGTAGGGGAGAGGTCAGTGCGGGGAGGTCCCTGGTTGATTTTGCTGCGATGGCTATCAGCCAGGAACCCTTTACTGGATCTTCCCATAAACTGTAGCGGGTTTTCGGAAGCTAGTGGAACTTTGTAAAGGCCTCGTAGTGGATCCCTAGCCATTCACCTTGGTAGTGTCTAAGGGCCTTGCAAACCCAGGCGACATGGGATACACGACTTGTGGGTAAAGATGCGCAACCTCTGCAGAGTGTAAAACTAGTATACTAGCCGTGCTCACGGTCAAGAGCGGCTCGGACACTCATATGATTAACTATGGAACTTAAGTTTAATTTGACATTTGTATCGCATTTGGGAGTATTTTATTATTACTGTTCTTTATTATTATTAAGGTTTGGTATTTACTTACACTTAGTAATTGCTAATAAAATTTTGACCAACTTATAAAAGCAATGCTCAGCCTTAGCCTCTGTTTCATTGATTAGCCTTACACTTCATGAACTCCCACCTTTGGTGAGTTCATGCCACATTATTCCCCACGACTTGTTGAGCTATGATCGTATGTGACCTCACTCTTGCTGTCTCACACCCCCCCCCACAGGAGAAGAACAGGTTGTTGAAGAGGAGCTGCCTAACACCGAGGAGTTCGATCTGATCTAGGTGGCGTTTCTCAGTCGACATTGGCGCCATCGATCCTTAGTTCGTTTTATATTTATCTTTATTTTGTAATAAGACTTCCGCTATGTAATAAGTACTCTGATGTTTTATGACATTTATCTCTATACACTCTGTTATTATATATGTTGTCTTCTTGGCGCATGTATGAGATGCACCCGGCTTTGTTCTTTAAAACCGGGTGTTACACTCTTGTCTCAGAATAAAAATCAAACGAAAATTACTCAGCTCCTAAGCAATCGACCCTTTTTCTCTTAAAAAAATATAGTTCACCAGCATCTGTTTCACCAGCATCTGCTTCCTTTCTCCCGCACGCCACGGTCTACTCAGGCTAGCAGTCAACGCTGGCTGCCACTGCCAGCCCCCGGCCTGTGGCTGGCCACCAAATCATGCGCCAATGGCTGCAGCCGGCCAGTAAGAAATGCCGCCCATCCCGACCAATAGAATGCCAGCAGCGTCTTGTTAAATCAGCCAGACGCCAGATGCCAGACTCCTCACGCACGCCAGGCAGTGCATTCTTCTTCCCCGCTCGCAGAGGCTCCCTGCAGCCATCTCCCTCTCTCCTTCCACATCCCAGCCAACTCCAGCCCCTTGGTCATGCGCTCCCTCTCTCAGGTCCAAGCTCAAGAGGTTGACGCCCAGGCTGGAGACCGAGCTCGCCTCTGCCCTGGCTGCATTGGTGGCCGAAGTTCTCGTCGTTGGTGGAGATCTCGACCAGTCCTGCAAGGGCTCCTCCCATGGCCGCCTCCCTGGCGCACCTCGCCAGCAGCAGGGAGTCTCCAAGTGCAGGCGAGCAGCAGCTCCTCCTCTCCTCCATGGGCGCGCAACCCCTTCCCCTTGGCTTCACCTCCCTCGGCGGCGCCCTTCTTCCCCAAGCAAGGAGCAGCAGCTCGTCCTCAGCAGCGCGCCGCGACTCTCTCTGCTCGTGCGCGGGATTTGCCGAGCAGGAGGTCCCCATGGCCGGCGCGCGCCCCTGCTGCATTTCCCCCTGCGAGCTCGGGCTTCCCCCTCGGCAACCCCACCTGGCCGCCATTTTCCCCAAGTGCTGGTGCATGGGAACTCTGTCCCCTCTGTCCAGAAAACGCAGAGCTCGAGCACAACTCTCTGCTCCCTTCCATGGCACGCCATAGCTCCTCCTCATGGCGCCCCACTCCCTGCAGGCAAGCTGCAGCCCCTCCAGCTCCTTCCATGGCGCCTAGTTCATATGCACGGCCGGGATCCATCGGTTCCTGTGTTCCCCATGGCTGAGCTCGCCCCATGGCCAGGAGCTTGACGCCGACCACCTTCCTGTGTCCCTTGCCGCAGGAGCAGTAGCTCTTGCCTGCGCCCTCTCCCTGCTCTTGTCGAAGCCGATGTCCCCTGCTCCTACTCTCTTCCCCACAAAATAGCAGCCGCAGCGAGCTCGCCGTCAACCTCGCGCAGCAGCCGCGACGCCAGTTCACGCAGCCACATGGGTTCTCGCTGTGTCGCGCCCTCGGCGTGCTCGACGAAATGCCGCAGCAGCAGCAGCGACGCCCTTCGCTGCGTCGCACTCGCCAGGACGGGCCTCACGCTATCGATTTGCGCAGCATTTGCGCGTCGCCGTCAATCCGCGGTGAGCTCCTCGCTGTCCCGCACTTCTCTTGCTCGATGAAATGACTAAATCAGTAAATCGACGTTGTTGTGTGCAGCTAGCTATCGATGTCGTGCCTCGTGCTCTACCTATGCGACGAAATGCTAGCCGGTGGACAACACATGCGACTCACTGATCCGGCCAGGTTGCTTTTGTTTCATTTACGATTTAGTCGATGACGTGAATATGTGCGTGAAAATATAATTGTATGAATGGACGCGAGTAGAAAGAAAATGAAGTAGAAAAGAACTCGGATGTTTTTATATTTTTATATTTGATAGGAAAAATATGTGATGCGTTGTTTAAATGCGAAAACTAAGTTACAAAATGCGGATTTTGTTTTGGGAAATGCGTCGATATGTGTTTATGTGAAAAGTGTATTTGTTTTATGCAACGTGATGGGATTCGTAATTATATAGGGGATATAATTGTTAATGTGACGAGTAGTTTAGACAATGCTAATTTGCGTGGAGGATGAATTATTAATACATGAGTGTCGGGGTTCATATATTAGTGGTCGCGCCACATTGATCGAAGTGTCTCGAGTGCACGCCACAATATGGTTGTATGCGAGACCGGGATATGTGCCTGACGAGTTAGTAAAAATCTATCGGTGTCACTTGTGTTAAGTTGAGGTTTATTTGCGCGTGGAAAGTAATAATGTGCTTAATACTTAGAACTCTTAGTCGATAGTAAAAATTGTTTTGGTTTATATAGACAGGTGGTGACATGCCCAAGTAGTTGCCGCTTTCTCTATATTTATAAGTCGAGTCGAGACGATGCGTATTGTGCGTTCCATAAATTAGGCTTCGCATATAGTGTATGATTGTGCTCACGATTTTGAGCGGACACTCCAAGTAAGTCAAGTAGGTTTGTGATACAAGTGTGTAATGGAGTTAGTTATTTTAGGATAATTATTGAAATACTCGGCTCGTGTGATAAACATGTATGCGTTCGTGATTTGGGAAATAAATGCATGGTGATTGCGATTTGGGGATCAGTGGTTTACGATTCGTATAGATTGGTCGATGTGCGAAAATACTTGTGAGTATGTGTGTTTATAAAAATGTGGCAGTGTATGTTGAGTCTCGGATTGCGATAATAATAGGCAAGTCGACGTGTATGTTATTTAGCGGTCTATGTCGTTGCTCTAGTTAGCCGACTGTTAGATGGCTTTGGTTAAGCTCGTAATCACGGTGATTTGCTTGTTTTGGTCTAGACGCGCATGGTTATGGTCGCGGGTAAAATTAGTGTTGTTCATATGATGTCTAAGTAAAAATACAAATTAGTGTGTGAAGGGCGCAATAGATATACACATTTATACCGGGTTTGATTATTGTGGTGAATATGTTTGTTGATTGTGTACGGTAATTCTAACGCGCGAAATAACTTGTATAAAATTAGTAAGTCTACTTATTAGTCCTTATTTGATTAATTTAACGCAGTGATTTCCCCGTGATGTATGTTTGATAAACCAAATTGTGTTTTCTGTAGATATGTGCTATAGAAAAGTGGTAGATAACTTTATTATCTTACTTGTATTAAAATTTGACAGCCATAAGTCTGATCGTTTAGAAGTTATGCTCTTCACAAATTCAGTAACTGAATCTGCCCAAATTCTGTACAGATTTCAGAAACTGCATTGTTTGCCTAATTTAATGTTACAATCTGTCGGCGTTCCGAGACCGGGGGGTCCCCGAGCCGACGAGTGAATGTGCCGCGTGCCCCAGCCCAGATGGGTCGAGCGCGTGGGCGAGCGCAAAGGGGGGAAGGGAGAGCGAGGTCGGTGGCCGGAGCCGGGTCGAGAGAGAGAGAGAGAGAGAGAGAGAGAGACGGAGGTTCCCACGGCCTTCGTGTTCGTCCCGCGCCCAGGTCGGGTGCGCTTGCAGTAGGGGGTTACAAGCGTCCGCACGGGTGAGGGGAGCGAGCGGCCTCAAGAGAGCGCCTGCCCCTGCCCTCGTTCCCGCGAGGCCAACCTTCTCTAAGAAGGCCCTGGTCCTCCCTTTTATAAGCGTAAGGAGAGGAGCCAGGTGTACAAAATGGGGGTGTAGCAAGGTGCTACGTGTCTAGCAAGGGAGAGCTAGGGCCCTAAGTACATGCCAAGGTGGCAGCCGGAGAGATCTTGGCACCCTGTTGATGTGGCGTCGTGGCTGTTGGAGAAGCCATGGAGCTTGACGGAGGGACAGCTGTTGGAACAGCTGTGCTCTTGCTGACGTCTCCCTGCTTTCGTAAGGGAGCTGGGAGCCGCCGTCGTCACGGCCTAGTGGGACGCCATCATTGCCTATCTAGCGGAGTTGGCCAGATGGGACGCCGGTCTTGTCTTCTGCGACCCAAGTCGGCTCAGGGCAGGGTGATGATGACGCTCCCTGTTGACGTGGCGGTCTCGTGTCCTAGGTCGGGTGTCGTGGAGGCTCCTCCGAAGCCGGGGTCGAGTCCGTCCTGCAAGACAGAGGCAGAGTCCGAGCCCTGGGTCGGGCGAGGCGGAGATCGTCCGGCAGAGGCCGAGGCGGAGTCCGAGCCCTGGGTCGGGCGAGGCGGAGGTCGTCGTCTTTCGGGGCCTTAGCCCAAGTCCGAGCCCTGGGTCGGGCGGAGCGGAGTTCGCCGTCTTCCGGGGCCTTAGCCCGAGTCCGAGCCCTGGGTCGGGCGGAGCGGAGTTCGCCGTCTTCCGGGGCCTTAGCCCGAGTCCGAGCCCTGGGTCGGGCGGAGCGGAGTTCGCCGTCTTCCGGGGCCTTAGCCCGAGTCCGAGCCCTGGGTCGGGCGGATTGGAGTTCGCCGTCTTCCGGGGCCTTAGCCCGAGCCCGAGCCCTGGGTCGGGCGAGGCGGAGTTTTCTCTGGCGCTTTTGGCCAAGCCTGGCTACCCGTCAGTCTTACCTTTTGCGTTGAAGGTCCCAGGGATTTGGGCGGTTGGCGCGGTGATTTAGTCAGGGTTACTTCTTATCGAAGGCGGGGCCTCGGGCGAGCCGGTGATGCGTCTGCCGTGAAAGAGGAGACCTCAGGCGAGACGGAGTCATCTTAGGGTCGGCTGCCCTCGCCCGAGGCTAGGCTCGGGCGTGGCGTGATCAAGTCGCTCGTATGGACTGATCCCTGACTTAATCAAACCCATCAGGCCTTTGCAGCTTTATGCTGATGGGGGTTACCAGCTGAGAATTAGGCGTCTTGAGGGTACCCCTAATTATGGTCCCCGACAGTAGCCCCCGAGCCTCGAAGAGAGTGTTAACACTCGCTTGGAGGCTTGCGTCGCACTTTTTTGCAAGGGGACCAGCCTTTCTCGGTGGCACTTTATTCCGGTGGGTGCGCGCGAGCGCACCCGCCGGGTGTAGCCCCCGAGGCCTCGGAGGAGTGGTTTCACTCCTTCGAGGTCTTAATGCCTTGCGCAATGCTTCGGCTGGTCTGGTCGGTTCCCTCATGCGAGCAGGGCGTAGCCCAGGTGCACTGTCGGGGCCCAAGTTCTCGGGCTGGTATGTTGACGCTGTCAACGGTTCGACCGGAGCCGGGTTTGCGAGAGCAGCCCCCGAGCCTCCGCACGGAGCGAGAGGACGATCAGGGACAGACTCGGCTTTTTTATATACGCCCCTACGTCGCCTTTCCGCAAGGAGGAGGGGGGGAGTGCGCCATGTTACCCTCGATGGGCACCGAACATGGTGTCTCCGGTGAGCTGCGATCGGGTAATCCGAGTGGACGTCCGTGCCCCGTTCGTTAGGGGTCGGCTAGGGGCCCGGAGGCACGCCCAAAAGTACCTGCGGGTGATCTGCCGGACCCGGTCCCCTAGCGACGGGGTCCGAGGGCTCGTTGCCTCCCTCCGATGGGATTCCGTTACAGAGTCGTTCCCGCTGGTCTCGGAAATGTCCTAGGGTACCTCGGGAGCGCAGCCCGAGCCTTGGTTATGTATCGAACGTACCCCTGGTCATCCCTCGCTCGGCGTCTGAGGCGACTGTGAACCCTTCGACAGGCCAGCCTTTGAACCCCTGATCAGTAATGGGCGCGGAGCCCTAGTAGCCTGAGGCGGTCGTGGAACCTTTCGAGAGGCCGACCTTCGAACCCCTGACAAGTAGTGGGTGTCGGGCCCACGCGATCTGAGGCGGCTGTTGAACCCCTCGGGGGGCCAGCCTTCGAACCCCTGATCAGTAGGGAGGCTCGGGGCCTAGTCCCTTCACGGGGAAGGATCCCTTTGAGGGTACCCTCTTTCCCGGTCCCTGTTGCAAGAGATAGAGAAAGAAGGAAAAGGGAAAAAGGGTTCGAAATTGAACGTCGTGGCGTACCTTTTTCGGCGTGTTCGTTTTGGCGAAGGCGAAACGTCGCCAGCCGCTCCCGCCCGTAGCGCCTTCCGTCGAGCCGCGGAGTTAATGCGCCGGGGTGAGTAGTTGGCGAGGTTGCCGTTGCGCGTGCGCGAGCCGTTCGAGGTACGGGTCACGGGCGCGTCGTCTTCACGCCGTGAGAGGGGGTTCTCTTGCCCCATCGGATGGGACGTGAGCTTGGCAGATGGCGTGCCCGCTGCTCTCACGCGCCTGCCACCGTCATTACTGCCGGCCCATTTTTGACCGCGTTTGACCACTGCGCCAGGCTGGCGCTGCCGGGTCGTGGGCTGTGTCGCCTCGAATCGCGGTACCGGTTCCGCAATCGAGGAGGCGCGGTGGTGGAGCGAGTGGCGCAGCGGCTCGCATGCAGCACCCGGCGCGCTAGTTGCACGACGCGTGGGCTTGGGCCGTCGCGCTGGCCTGTCAGGAGTCGGAGAGGCGCGTCCATTTGGCGCGGTTGCATGCCGCCTGCATGGCCGCCTGCCCCCTTTGCCCGCTGGTTCGGGCGAAAGTGGAGGACTGCTTGTAACCGCTGGGTGGTTGCATGCGTCGTGCGCGACGGTTCGGCTTCTTCTGCTTAGAGCCGGTCTGCATGACAGGCGGGTCCCAGCCCCCGCGCCGCGAGGGAGGGCTTTGGAGGCGTGTTGGAGAAGACTCAGCCCGTGACGGTTGAAGGTGCAAGCAGGGGGAGTCGCCTTTAAAAGGAGGGCGACCCCCTTCGTAAGGCGACCGTGTCTCCTTCCTCCCCTATGCATTGTGTCTCTCCGTCTTCCAAGCCCCCGGATGGGGGAAACCACCGTCTTTTCGCTCCATCGTTGGAGGAACGCAACCCCGTGGGAGTTGGTACCTTTCAGCCATCGTTCGGCTTCAAGGATTTTCATCAGGCAGCCCGGCTGCACCCCTCCACCGGCGGCCGCCCAAGAGGGCGACCTCCGGCTTGATGGTGGGGGAAAGCGAGCCGGGCTGCGGCCTCTGCCCCTCCCTCAGCCTCAAGGATTTTCATCACCAGGGCTGAGGAGGGGCGTGTGCCGAGTTGGGGTTGGTCCCCGCGCGGGCGGTGGCCCGCTCCTTCCCTCAGTGATGGAGGGGAAGGGCGGGAGTTGCCCGTGGCGCCAACAGCTGCACCGTGCCCGGCTCTCCGCGCCGAGCAGTCTCGGAGCCGTTCCCGGTGCCGCCTCTCGCCACGGCAACTGGAAGAGGTTCTTCCGCCGGCGCGACGGCCAAAGTTGGCCACGGACCGACCTCCGACTCTACGGCCTTCTGCCCGTCCTTGCCTCTCGAGTTTGGGCAAGGGCGGGGGTCTCTCCAGCAGCAGCATCCGTCCTGAGGTCATCACTGCTGCTGTTGGGCCCCCCAGGACAGACGTCTTCATCGTCGCCTCTGCCGGGGCGGGTGGCGACGTGCCGTTCGTCGGTCTTCTGTTGCTCTGCAGGCCCACCCCCGTCGAGTGGGGTTGTTCGTACCTGCGGAGACGGAACCGGAGTTCCGTTTGTAATGGCACTTCGAGTGCCGGGTTTTTTGTTCATTTTGGCTTTTGGGGCCTGAGCATGTATGTAACGTCGGCACAGAGCCGTGTTTTTTCCTCATTTCTGAGCACTAAGACTCGTCGGTTGTTTGTCTGAACCGCTTCACCAAGCATGAGTCGCCCCGTGTCCAGGTGACGAGTGAGGTATCCGTATCCCGGAGGCGTAGGAGTCCCTCGGCTCGGTCGGACCTGTCGTCCGAGGCTCCTCTAGCTTAGTTAAAGAGACCCCACGGCCGCTCTTCGACGAGCCGAGGCCAGGGGTAGCGATATCAGCATGAACAGAGGCGGAGTTGGCTCAAAAATGGGACCTGGTTGGCCGGAGCCTAGCCGAGTTGTCTGTTGGCAGGTTCGACGTCGGAGTCGATCAGCCGAGGCTTCGGGCCGGGCTGGCACCCTCGGAAGGTGGTCGGCCGAGGCCCCGGAAGTGGCCGGCTCCGGAGAAGTCCCTGACAGTGATTGCTCGAGCGTGGTGATGACGTCGACCTTCGGAGCGGAAGACCTCGGACCGCGTCACCATCCGAGGCTAGGTCGGGCCTCGCCGAAGGTGCTGTCGATGCCGAGGCTGTCGCCGCCCCATTCCAGCGTTAAGACCCGAGCCTGCAGGGTCAAATCGTCTTGTAGCGTGGGCCTTGTATGGCTGTCGAGGCCAGAACGTGCACCCTTGCTGCGCTGTAAAGCTGTGTCTCTTTTCCTCTTGTTTCGAGTATCTGGACTTTTTGTCGGTAACGGGGATGTTAGTGCGAGCGGAAGTTGCTTCTCGCGGAAGGTGATGAGTGAGGTATCCGTATCCCGGAGGCGTGGGAGTCCCTCGGCTCGGTCGGCCTCGCCGCTTACGCGTACTTTTTCCCGTCCATGAGGCCCTGTCACCGACTCGGTCGAGAAGGCTCAAAGGATCGCTTTTATAGAAGGGCTTTCGAACGTAGAGACTTGTTCGATCCGCGGAGTCACCTTATCCGAACGTGAGTTACTTATCGCAGAAGGTGACGAGTGAGGTATCCGTATCCCGGAGGTGTAGGAGTCCCTCGGCTCGGTCGGCCTTGGCTGCTTACGTGTACCCCGTCGTTTCCAGGACTCACTTTTCGAAGTAGTCAAAAAGCACGAAAGATGTTCTGATAAAAGAGATTTTCTTTTCGAGGAAAATTTTGACGCAGAGGGGGTTGCCCCCCTTTTAGCCCCCGAGGGAGGGTCGGGCTTTTGCCGAGGCGAGGCCGACCCTTCCTTGTTGACTAAACTTTGCGTGGGTGCGAGGTATATGAACAACTTGGAAACATCTTAAGGGTAGAAGCGACGTAGCTGTTGGATGTTCCAGGCGTTGCCGTAGACTTCGCCTTGACTGTTGGCCAGCTTGTACGTTCCGGGCTTCAGGACTTTGGCGATGACGAACGGCCCCTCCCAGGGGGGCGTGAGCTTGTGCCTCCCTCGGGCGTCTTGCCGCAGCCGAAGCACCAGGTCACCCACCTGGAGGTCTCGGGGTCGGACCCCTCGGGCGTGGTAGCGTCGCAGGGACTGCTGGTACCGCGCCGAGTGTAGTAAGGCCCTGTCCCGAGCCTCGTCCAGCTGGTCCAACGAGTCTTCTCGGCTTGCTCGGTTGCTTTCTTCGTTGTAGGCCTTCGTCCTCGGGGAGCCGTATTCCAAGTCCGTGGGCAAGACGGCCTCGGCCCCGTAGACCAGGAAGAACGGCGTGAAACCCGTGGCTCGGCTTGGCGTCGTCCTCAGGCTCCATACCACCGAGGGGAGTTCCTTCATCCATCGCTTGCCGAACTTGTTGAGATCATTGTAAATTCGAGGCTTGAGCCCCTGTAGAATCATGCCATTGGCACGTTCTACTTGCCCATTCGACATGGGGTGAGCTACGGCGGCCCAGTCCACCCGGATGTTGTGATCCTCGCAAAAATCCAAGAATTTTTTGCCGGTGAACTGGGTGCCATTGTCGGTGATGATGGAGTTCGGGACCCCAAAGCGATGGATGATGTTGGTGAAGAACGCCACCGCCTGCTCGGACCTGATGCTGTTCAGGGGTCGGACCTCGATCCACTTGGAGAATTTGTCGATGGCGACCAGCAGGTGCGTGTAGCCCCCGGGCGCCTTCTGCAGAGGGCCGACGAGGTCCAGACCCCACACAGCGAAGGGCCAGGTGATGGGTATCGTCTGCAGAGCCTGAGCGGGCAGGTGGGTCTGCTTCGCATAGAATTGGCACCCTTCGCAGGCGCGGACAATTGTAGTGGCGTCAGCCACCGCCGTTGGCCAGTAGAAGCCTTGGCGGAAAGCGTTCCCGACGAGGGTTCGAGGCGCTGCATGATGACCGCAAGCCCCCGAGTGTATTTCCCGCAGGAGTTCCTGACCTTCGGCGATGGAGATACATCGCTGGAGGATGCCCGAGGGGCTACGGTGGTAGAGCTCCTTCTCATCGCCCAGCAAGACGAACGACTTGGCGCGTCGTGCTACCCGCCGAGCCTCGGCTCGGTCGAGGGGCAGTTCTCCTTGGTGGAGATATCGCAGGTACGGGGTTTGCCAATCTCGATCTGGCACGACCCCGCTCTGCGCCTCCTCGATGTGCAGTGCTTCGCCCTCGGGCTTCGAAGGTTCCTCGGGTTGAGCCGAGGATGGCTCGGGCCGGGCCGAGGGCACCTCGGGCTCGGACGCGTCGTCTATCTTGACGGAGGGTTGGTGCAGATCTCGGGAGAAGACGTCCGGGGGAACCGTCGTTCGCCCCAAGGCTATCTTCGCCAGCTCGTCCGCTGTCTCGTTGTAGCGCCGGGCGATGTGGTTAAGCTCGAGCCCGTAGAACTTGTCCTCCAGGCGTCGAACCTCCTCACAGTAGGCCTCCATCTTCGGGTCGCGGCAGAGGGAGTTCTTCATGACTTGATCGATGACGAGCTGCGAGTCGCCGCGTGCATCGAGGCGTCGGACCCCTAGCTCGATGCCGATTCACAATCCGTTAATCAGAGCCTCGTACTCAGCCACATTGTTGGACGCCGGGAAATGGAGGCGGAGCACGTAGCGTAGGTATTTCCCGAGGGGCGAGACGAAAAGCAGGCCCGCGCCAGCTCCCGTCTTCATCAGCGACCCGTCGAAAAACATGGTCCAGAGCTCTGGTTGGATCGGAGCCGTTGGCAACTGGGTATCGACCCATTCGGCTACGAAGTCCGCCAGTACCTGGGACTTGATGGCCTTCCGAGGGGCAAACGAGATTGCTTCGCCCATGATTTCCACCGCCCACTTTGCGATCCGTCCCGAGGCCTCTCGGCACTGGATGATCTCCCCTAGGGGGAAGGATGACACCACAGTCACCGGATGAGACTCGAAGTAATGTCGCAGCTTCCGCCTCGTCAGGATCACTGCATACAGCAGCTTCTGGACTTGTGGGTAGCGGATCTTGGTCTCGGACAGCACCTCGCTGACGAAGTAAACTGGCCTCTGGACGGGCAATGCATGCCCCTCTTCTTGCCTTTCGACCACGATCGCGGCGCTGACCACCTGGGTGGTAGCGGCGACGTAGAGCAGGAGGGCTTCGCCATCGGCGGGGGGCACCAAGATGGGCGCCTGGGTGAGGAGCGCCTTCAGGTTTCCGAGAGCTTCCTCGGCCTCGGGAGTCCAAGTGAAGCACTCAGCCTTCCTTAAGAGGCGGTACAGGGGCAGGCCTCTTTCGCCGAGGCGCGAGATGAAACGGCTCAGGGCCGCGAGACATCCCATGATCCTCTGTACGCCTTTTAAGTCTTTGATGGGCCCCATGCTCGTGATGGCCGCGATCTTCTCCGGGTTGGCTTCGATGCCTCGCTCGGAGACGATGAATCCCAAGAGCATGCCCCGGGGCACCCCGAAGACGCACTTCTCGAGATTGAGTTTGACGCCCTTCGCCTTGAGACACCGGAATGTCAGTTCAAGGTCAGAGAGGAGGCCAGAGGCTTTCCTCGTCTTGACTACGATGTCATCGACGTAGGCCTCGACCGTGCGACCGATGTGTTCGCCGAACACATGGTTCATGCACCGCTGGTACGTCGCACCCGCGTTCCTCAAACCGAACGGCATTGTGACATAACAGTACATGCCGAAGGGCGTGATGAAAGAAGTCGCGAGCTGGTCAGATTCTTTCATCTTGATTTGATGATACCCTGAGTAGGCATCAAGGAAAGACAGGGTTTCGCACCCTGCAGTGGAGTCCACGATTTGATCGATGCGAGGTAGAGGGTAGGGAACCTTCGGACACGCTTTGTTGAGACCAGTGTAGTCTACGCACATTCGCCACTTCCCCCCTTTTTTCCTCACAAGTACAGGGTTGGCAAGCCATTCGGGATGGAATACCTCTTTAATGAACCCTGCTGCCATCAGCTTGTGGATCTCCTCGCCTATCACCCTGCGCCTTTCCTCGTCGAATCGGCGCAGAGGCTGTCTGACCGGTCGGGCCCCGGCCCGAATATCCAGCGAGTGCTCGGCGACATCCCTCGGTATGCCGGGCATGTCCGAGGGACTCCACGCAAAGACGTCGGCATTCGCGCGGAGAATGTCGACGAGCACTGCTTCCTATTTGGGGTCGAGCCCGGATCCGATCCGGATTTGCTTGGAGGTGTCGCCACTAGGGTCGAGCGGGACGGCCTTGACCGTCTCCGCTGGCTCGAAGTTGCCGGCATGTCGCTTCACGTCCGGCACCTCTCGGGAGAGGCTTTCCAGGTCGGCAATGAGGGCCTCGGACTCGGCGAGGGCCTCGGCGTACTCCACGCACTCCACATCGCATTCGAATGCGTGTTTGTACGTGGGGCCGACGGTGATGACCCCGTTGGGGCCCGGCATCTTGAGCTTTAGGTAGGTGTAGTTGGGGATGGCCATGAACTTTGCGTAGCATGGCCTTCCCAACACTGCGTGGTAGGTTCCTCGGAACCCGACCACCTCGAACGTCAAAGTCTCCCTTCGGAAGTTGGAGGGCGTTCCGAAGCAGACAGGAAGGTCGATCTGCCCGAGGGGCTGGACGCGCTTCCCGGGGACGATACCGTGGAAAGGCGCAGCACCCGTTCGGACGGATGACAGATCAACGCGCAGGAGCCTGAGGGTCTCGGCGTAGATGATGTTGAGGCAGCTGCCCCCATCCATTAGGACCTTGGTGAGCCTGACGTCGCCGATGACGGGGTCGACGACGAGTGGGTACTTCCCCGGGCTCGGCACGTGGTCGGGGTGGTCGTCCTGGTCGAAGGTGATGGGCTTGTCGGACCAGTCTAGGTAGACTGGCGCCGCCACCTTCACCGAGCAGACCTCCCGACGCTCCTGCTTACAATGCCGAGCCGAGGCGTTTGCTGCATGCCCTCCGTAGATCATGAAGCAGTCGCGGACCTCTGGGAACTCTCCTGCTTGGCGATCCTCCCTTTTGTCGTCGTCGCGGGCCTTGCCACCCTCGGCGGGTGGCCCGGCCCGATGGAAGTGGCGCCGAAGCATGACGCACTCCTCAAGGGTGTGCTTGACGGGCCCCTGATGGTAGGGGCACGTCTCCTTGAGTGCCTTGTCGAAGAGGTTTGCACCTCCAGGGGGCTTCCGAGGGTTCTTGTGCTCGGTGGCGGCGACAAGGTCGGCATCGGGAGCGTCGCGTTTCGCTTGCGACTTCCTCCTGCCTTTCTTCTTGGCGCCGTGCGGAGCAGACGCCTCGGGAGCATCTTCCGACGGGCGGCCCTGGGGCTGCTTGTCCTTTCGGAAGATGGCTTCGACCGCCTCCTGGCCGGAGGCGAACTTGGTGGCGATGTCCATCAGCTCGCTCGCCCTGGTGGGGGTCTTGCGACCCAACTTGCCGACCAGGTCGCGGCAGGTGGTGCCGGCGAGGAACGCGCCAATGACATCGGAGTCGGTGACGTTGGGCAGCTCGGTGCGCTGCTTCGAGAACCGCCGGATGTAGTCTCGGAGAGACTCTCCCGGCAGCTGCCGACAGCTTCGGAGGTCCCAGGAATTCCCGGGGCGCACGTACGTGCCCTGGAAGTTGCCGGCGAAAGCCTGAACCAGGTCTTCCCAGTTGGAAATCTGCCCCGGAGGCAGGTGCTCCAACCAAGCACGAGCAGTGTCGGAGAGGAACAGGGGGAGGTTGCGGATGATGAGGTTGTCATCGTCCGTTCCACCCAGTTGACAGGCCAGGCGGTAGTCCGCGAGCCACAATTCCGGCCTCGTTTCCCCCGAGTACTTCGTGATAGTAGTCGAGGGTCGGAATCGGGTTGGGAACGGCGCCCGCCGAATGGCTCGGCTGAAGACCTGCGGACCGGGTGGTTCGGGCGAGGGACTCCGATCCTCCCCACTGTCATAGCGTCCCCCACGCCTGGGGTGATAGCCTCGGCGCACCCTTTCGTCGAGGCGAGCCCTGTGGTCGCGGTGAGGGTGCTCGTCGCCGAGGTGGCCCGGGGCCGCAGGCGCGGTGTTGCGCGTGCGCCCGGTGTAGACCGAGGCTTCCCGCACGGGTCGGGAAGTCGCGGCACGAAGTTCCGAGGAGTACCCCTGCCTTCGGGAGGCGGAGCTTTCGGCCCGTCGGGCCGCAGCGCCCTCCAGGAGATGCTTGAGTTCTCCCTGGATTCGCCGACCCTCGGTGGTTGATGACTCCGGCATCGCGCGGAGGAGCATCGCTGCCGCTGCTAGGTCCTGACCGGTTCCGCCGGATGCGGGAGGCAGTCTGGCCCTGGCATCGTTGGTGGTGCGGTGTTGGAGACCCTGGGGCAAGTGACGTATTTCTCCGGCCGGGGGCTGGCCCGCCCACACCTGCCCGATGTTCTGTCGGATTGCCTCGAGCGCTCCCGCTCCCTCATCGAGCCCGGCCTGCGCCCCGCGGACTTGCTCGAGCTGTGGGTCGTGACCCCCCGCCGGAACGGGGACCACAGCTAGCTCCCGCAGGATGTCGGCGCGAGGCGCCGGCCTAGGGAGATCACCATCCTCCGGCATGCCGAGACAGCCGCCTCCGGAGGGATCCCCTAGCTCGATGTGGAAACATTCGCGGCTCGGGCCGCAGTCCTTGTCGCCAAGGCTGCGGCTGCCGTCAGAACAGTCGGAGAGGCAGTAGTCACATGCGGTCATGAAGTCCCGCATGGCACTAGGGTTGCCAGATCCGGAGAAATCCCAGCAAATGCTGGGGTCGTCATCTTCCTCGGACCCAGAGGGTCCGTAGGTCGAGACACCCGTCAATCGGTCCCAAGGCGACCGCACACGAAACCCCAGAGAGGTTGCACCCGCCTCAACGTGAGTGTCCGCCAAAGCGAGATCGCCAGGCGGGTTGAGGTCGAGTCGAAATAACGAAAGATGGGGAGCAGTCGGTACCTTTTTGTCGACGAGGAGCGACGAAGCCACGTCGGGGGTTGATCGCGTCGTCGTCTTCGGTACGAGGGCGACGTCTTGCAGGCCCTCCGTGAGCGTGCTGGCGTCGTCCATCTGCTCGGGGTCGACGTGTTGCGGGGGGATGCTGCTCGCCTTCGCCTCGAACGCGAGGGCGACGCTTGGCGCGTCCTCCGTCGGGGCGCCGGGGATGTCGGTTTGCTCGACAGCCGTCGGAGCGCAGCCTCCCGCTCGGCCTTGGTTGCCCCGCCTCCTCCTCCTTCGATGGCGAGGGAGAGGATGGGGCGAGCTCGAAAGTTGTCCTTCCCCCACGCGGGAAAGACGTCGCCGGTTCCGCCGCCGGCGGGCGGGTCGTCCGCCACCATTGTCGCTGTCGCGCGGCGGTGGAAGGAGTATCATGTCGTAGCTGCTGTCGAGAGACATGAACTCGAGGCTCCCGAAACGGAGTACCGTCCCGGGTCGAAGAGGTCGTTGGAGACTGCCCATCTGGAGCTTGACGGGAAATCGCTCGTCAACACGCAGCAGGCCCCTACCTGGCGCGCCAACTGTCGGCGTTCCGAGACCGGGGGGTCCCCGAGCCGACGAGTGAATGTGCCGCGTGCCCCAGCCCAGATGGGTCGAGCGCGTGGGCGAGCGCAAAGGGGGGAAGGGAGAGCGAGGTCGGTGGCCGGAGCCGGGTCGAGAGAGAGAGAGAGAGAGAGAGAGAGAGAGACGGAGGTTCCCACGGCCTTCGTGTTCGTCCCGCGCCCAGGTCGGGTGCGCTTGCAGTAGGGGGTTACAAGCGTCCGCACGGGTGAGGGGAGCGAGCGGCCTCAAGAGAGCGCCTGCCCCTGCCCTCGTTCCCGCGAGGCCAACCTTCTCTAAGAAGGCCCTGGTCCTCCCTTTTATAAGCGTAAGGAGAGGAGCCAGGTGTACAAAATGGGGGTGTAGCAAGGTGCTACGTGTCTAGCAAGGGAGAGCTAGGGCCCTAAGTACATGCCAAGGTGGCAGCCGGAGAGATCTTGGCACCCTGTTGATGTGGCGTCGTGGCTGTTGGAAAAGCCATGGAGCTTGACGGAGGGACAGCTGTTGGAACAGCTGTGCTCTTGCTGACGTCTCCCTGCTTTCGTAAGGGAGCTGGGAGCCGCCGTCGTCACGGCCTAGTGGGACGCCATCATTGCCTATCTGGCGGAGTTGGCCAGATGGGACGCCGGTCTTGTCTTCTGCGACCCAAGTCGGCTCAGGGCAGGGTGATGATGACGCTCCCTGTTGACGTGGCGGTCTCGTGTCCTAGGTCGGGTGTCGTGGAGGCTCCTCCGAAGCCGGGGTCGAGTCCGTCCTGCAAGACAGAGGCAGAGTCCGAGCCCTGGGTCAGGCGAGGCGGAGATCATCCGGCAGAGGCCGAGGCGGAGTCCGAGCCCTGGGTCGGGCGAGGCGGAGGTCGTCGTCTTCCGGGGCCTTAGCCTAAGTCCGAGCCCTGGGTCGGGCGGAGCGGAGTTCGCCGTCTTCCGGGGCCTTAGCCCGAGTCCGAGCCCTGGGTCGGGCGGAGCGGAGTTCGCTGTCTTCCGGGGCCTTAGCCCGAGTCCGAGCCCTGGGTCGGGCGGAGCGGAGTTCGCCGTCTTCCGGGGCCTTAGCCCGAGTCCGAGCCCTGGGTCGGGCGGAGCGGAGTTCGCCGTCTTCCGGGGCCTTAGCCCGAGCCCGAGCCCTGGGTCGGGCGAGGCGGAGTTTTCTCTGGCGCTTTTGGCCAAGCCTGGCTACCCGTCAGTCTTACCTTTTGCGTTGAAGGTCCCAGGGATTTGGGCGGTTGGCGCGGTGATTTAGTCAGGGTTACATCTTATCGAAGGCGGGGCCTCGGGCGAGCCGGTGATGCGTCTGCCGTGAAAGAGGAGACCTCAGGCGAGACGGAGTCATCTTAGGGTCGGCTGCCCTCGCCCGAGGCTAGGCTCGGGCGTGGCGTGATCAAGTCGCTCGTATGGACTGATCCCTGACTTAATCAAACCCATCAGGCCTTTGCAGCTTTATGCTGATGGGGGTTACCAGCTGAGAATTAGGCGTCTTGAGGGTACCCCTAATTATGGTCCCCGACACAATCTGTTCATGGTCGTTATAAGAAAGTTGTAGATGCTTTTCTTATCTTGCTTGTGTTAAAATTTCATAACCATAGGCCTGACAGATTAGGAGTTATGAATTTTACAAACTGGTTGCTGTATTCTGTCCACTGATAGAACAGATTTCGAAAACTGAATTGTTTGATTCAGTTCAGCATAGAATCAATTCTTGGTGATTATAAAAGTATATATTGCTTTTGCCAAGCTTTCCAAAAAGTCTTGGATCACTCTTTTTGGTGATCTGAAGATTAAATTATGGATGTTTAAAGTCTGAAGACTGAATCTGTCCAATTCTGGACAGCAAAGCCTTCTAGTGTCTTTTGTCCTTAGTTAAATATTGAATCACCTTGAGATGTTTATAAATGATATGTAGACAATTTTATTATCTTTCCAAAAAGTCTAAGATCACTTTGTTTGGATGTCTGAATCTTTAGTTGTGAATTTTTGAAGCTGCAAGTCTGAATCTGTCCAAATCTGGACAGAGCTGCTGTGTTTGCACAATTCGACTTTGCTAAGTGTTGAATAATGTTGTGATGAAAATACCAAAATTGTAGAGCACTTTCTAAACTTTCCAGAAAGTCATAGTTTGCTATGTTTGGATTAATATTTGAAAAGTTATGATTAAAACAAGTAACTGCTGTGCTGCTGTCCTAAAAATCTGCACGTGCTCAAATGAATGTTTAGTTCACCATTTTGGCTAAAAATGCTTAGTTAGCGCTTAACGGACATAGACTTGTGATGGCTAAACTTAGGTTAACATGTGTTCCGTGATTAATGTGCTTGCTTGATGTAGTTGGTTGTGGATAGAAGTTTTGTAGTTATTGATGCCTATGTCCTATTTAAACTTACGTTGTCTTGGTTGCTCTTGTGTGGTCAATAGGAGAACTAAGGAAAAGCCGTAGCAAGTTAAATAAATGTTCATACGTGTGATGTCCTGTTGTGTTGGTTAATTAAAAGTCGTAATCGTCGTCCTTCCAGTGGTGTTGATGTTGTGCGCTCGATGAAGTATAGATATCTAATTCTAACATGTGGTTGTTTACGGAGTCTTCCAATTAAATATTTAGTTCGCCACTTTGTCTTTGTATATCTTGTGCTACTTTGTGCTACTTTCATTATATTCATCCATATGCATCTTGCATCTCATATAGGACCGAGAGATGATGACCGAGCCAGTGATGTGGTGCCAACCACAAGGTGCAGTTGGTGGACGACCTGAAGAATGATGGACTTGACCAGTGGATGCTCGCCAAGCGAGTACCTCCGCCCAGCAAACACTATCTAAGTGTTAAATTAAAGGCAAGCCCCGGTTATATGCATAACTGTTATATATGCTATTTTACTATACTTAATGTTTGTAGGCTTGTACCGTGCACTTAAGTGTAGGAGTTGCCTGAAACCCTAGTTGCATGAACTCAGGATTCCTTTTGAGATGGATACTAGTATGATAGGTCGAGTAGCTGCTATGCTAAATCAGGATCTCGGTAGAAGTCGAGTGATTTTTCTAGCACTCGCGCGAGGTCAGGAATTGGTTGTATCCATTTTTGATAACAGAATGATGATGGTCTATGGACACGGATCCATGGGGATGCGTGGTCTGAGACGAAATTGGAATAAGGATTAACATGCGGATACCTGTGTCAAGCTTTTGAACGTACTAAGCACATGTCGGGAAAAATGGTAACCGGTAAACCTAGTACCTGAGTGAAGCCGGGCGCGGACTTTATCCCTCATGCGACCTGAGACTGGGTCTCCCATTCTAGATATGGTGGGTACAAGTGCGGCCACTGCACGACGGCAGTCGGGGTCAGTGGAGCATTGTATGCCAAGGCGGTGAGGCCTGGACGCGAACGGGGAATCGATGGGGACGGTTGACATGTGTGGGGACGGAGTGCCCTGACATGTCGTATGTTTAGGTTTACCTTGCAAGGATAAAACTCGATTCGAATCGTCTGCTTCTCGCAGCTAATGAGACTGCTTGATCCATTGTACTGCATTGAGTAAAAAGTGGAAATGAGATACTGGCAAAGGATGTTGATTGCACTAAATGATTGTTACCATGTATGCTTAGAAATGAGCAAACCTAGCTTAATTAAATATGTTAGAACTGGAAAAGCTAAAACTTGATTTTAGACTCAGCTAGTGCTTTTGGCAAACCAAACCCCTCAGCCAAACAGCTGCATGTCTAGAGGTAGAGGAGTAGACTCCTCACACCGGGTAAGTCTAGCTGAGTATTAGTATACTCAGCCTTGCTTGTGGCATAATTTTTGCAGGTACCTCCTTGATTTGGTTGATGGTGTGACTTGGCCTCCATCCCTGCCACCGGGATAGACGGTCGAGTGGGTTACTGCTTCCACAGGAGAGGACCAGGAGGAGTAGTGTGGCCAGGCTTCGCCATGTTTCTCGGTTCTTCTCCGTTAGTTATTTCCGCTGCATTAAAATTTATGGTTATTATTTCTGAAACTCCGATAATGTAATCACTATTGATACTTATTTAATTTGTGGTATTATGCTTTATTGTATTTCTCTGTGCCTCACCTTCGAGTGAGCTAGTGGTATTCGATCCTGGATAAGTGGCTTTATCGGACTAGATCCGAGGGACTGACAGGTTATTCTGATTTAAGTGTGTTGCTGCCTTTAAGGGTGCGACTTGGGCACTTAAGCTGGAATAATTCGGGCGGTTCCGCCACAGCTGGTATCGGAGCGAATACCATTACAGAGATGTCAATAAGTCATGATTTCCAACCTTTTCTAAAGTAAAACTTGCTTAGAAACCAAGTTGGATAGATATCAGGACGATAAGGATAGACCTAGGACGTGAAGCCTTAGGAAATAGATGGGTAGCTAGGTGGCTATTTATATAGGCCATAAAGGCTACTACTACTATTAATAAGGATGTTGTAGAAGCATCCGAAAAATTAGTTAGGTCTGAGAAGACGACTAGAATGAGCATGCATCATGATTGTCGCATTTTCATTGTCTCTTGTGCACCAACATGCTTCCCTCACCCTTATTCCAATAATAAGAACTTGTGAATAATGTGATGTACTGCTATGTTAGAAATGCCTTACCTCATGTCAGATTGGTAAGTCTTATTAGGTCGTGTTATGTGTTTCTCTTGTCTTGCTATCTAGGTGGTATTGTAATTGTCCAACCCTTTTTACAAAAAAAATGTCTGTTCTGCTCATGAAAAGACCCCACCTCCAAACAACCTTGTGGTTAGCAAGTAAAACCTTTAAAAAAATTATCATGTGCTTGTTTTGGTGTTTCTAGCCCTCATGTGTTTACCCTTGAATTTACACCTGCACAGCTTATAGAACCCCATAGCTGGACCACTAGATCGACTAAAGCCTCCTTGTGCACTTGTTTCGGTCAAAAAAAAACTTTTGATTGGTGTATACTTGCGGAAAACAATATCCAGTCCCAAATTATTCTTGGAAAACCTTGTCCCAAAATCCTCATTAAATTCTCTTCTGCTCAACCTAGAAGCCCTCTGGGTTGATGACTTCTCTTTTCACCTGGATCTGGTAATCTTTTACTTGTGAATCATGTTGTGACTTTATCATCCGAATCTCTGGATCATTCATCGAGATCTACCCATCATCTTGTTATCTTCTATAACCTACTCTCAAGTATTAAATATGGATCAGTCTAATATCTCATTATGATCGTTCCCATACTCTTCTCTGAAGATCATGACGTTGTTTTATCGATTCTATCTCTAAGCAGTGTATCCATTTGGTTCAACGAATTATGCTGTTGACTTTGGTTCTCTCATGTCTCAGCAAGTTGCCAATCTTGATCTCGTGGTTAGTTCCTCCTCATATCAAATGTCGTATCAATCTTGGACTGATAATCCCCGTGTTGATCATAAAATAATTCTCTGAGTCGAAGAAAATTCTCATGTGATGCTCTTTTGCCAGCAATCTCTACTTCAACTCCGATCACATTCTTATTTTCTGAGCCATACTCTCATGGGCTCCATCTATTTATGTCACGTGGATTTATCATTGGTTGCGTTTGGTAATGGTGTTATGACTAACGACTGATGGTGCCACGACGAAACCGAGAACCTACTATGGTGCACACATGGTTGAGCTGCTCGGCACGCGCTGGTATCACGGTTAATGGTTGTGATCCATTATGAGACTATACTAATGTGCTATCTTTTGTGGAGATTCTCTCAAAGTGATCGCTGCATTTTGTCTCAATATGTCGCGATATTCTATCCAAATCTATCTTCAGTATCTTGTCAGATACCCTCTCATGAAATTGCATCTATTTTCAATCTAGGAGTTACATGCTTCTCCACCCTTAAAGATCCTCATTCGAATCTCGGGACGAGATTCTTTTAAGGGGGGAAGGCTGTGACACCCCTGGTGTCAATTTCGTGTTACGTCGGAAGATTTATCCCGATCTCGAATGCTCAGTGGAAATTTTTACTTCTCAATCGTGTCTATCTCTGTTTATCAAGTTACTCATGAAAAGTGCCCTCGAATTTTTGAATTAAATGATCTCGAGAAAGGCCAAATTTGGAGCCTGTTAAAAACTTTTGTTTCTCAGCACGAATGCGAACTCGATAATCATTCTCAATTTATAAATCTCGTTCAAAGCTTATTTAATCGAACGCTCGACAGTTGCTAGTCGAGCTGTTTCCGAATCTAATTTCTCGATGTTCGATCTATGTCCAAAAATTTATCTCATTCCGTATTCTCAAGCGGAATCTCCAATGTTTCGTCCTCTAATAAATTTTTATCCAACTCGGCTTAAAATCTCTATGTCCAATCTAAATTCCAAAATCAACATCGACAATGATTTTTATTAATCCGACTCGTTTTATTTTGATACCGAATCCGAAGCCGATCGATCTCGATTCATTTTATTTCTACTTGTGTGCAAGAATTTAATTTCCAAGCGACACCCAAATAAAATGTCTCGGTTCATTTTATTTCCTCTCATGCATCCGTACGTCAGTTCGCTCTGTCCCCTGCGTCGGTCTCAGCCAACGAGTGAGCGTTGCGCGAATCGGCTAACAGATGACCACTCCTCTCCAACCAATAAATTGCCCATCTTAATATACAACTCATACGGGAGCTCTTGTCTCAGAATAAAAATCAAACGAAAATTACTCAGCTCCTAAGCAATCGACCCTTTTTCTCTTAAAAAAAATATAGTTCACCAGCATCTGTTTCACCAGCATCTGCTTCCTTTCTCCCGCACGCCACGGTCTGCTTAGGCTAGCAGTCAACGCTGGCTGCCACTGCCAGCCCCCGGCCTGTGGCTGGCCACCAAATCATGCGCCAATGGCTGCAGCCGGCCAGTAAGAAATGCCGCCCATCCCGACCAATAGAATGCCAACAGCGTCTTGTTAAATCAGCTAGACGCCAGATGCCAGACTCCTCACGCACGCCAGGCAGTGCATTCTTCTTCCCCGCTCGCAGAGGCTCCCTGCAGCCATCTCCCTCTCTCCTTCCACATCCTAGCCAACTCCAGCCCCTTGGTCATGCGCTCCCTCTCTCAGGTCCGAGCTCAAGAGGTTGACGCCCAGGCTGGAGACCGAGCTCGCCTCTGCCCTGGCTGCATTGGTGGCCGAAGTTCTCGTCGTTGGTGGAGATCTCGGCCAGTCCTGCAAGGGCTCCTCCCATGGCCGCCTCCCTGGCGCACCTCGCCAGCAGCAGGGAGTCTCCAAGTGCAGGCGAGCAGCAGCTCCTCCTCTCCTCCATGGGCGCGCAACCCCTTCCCCTTGGCTTCACCTCCCTCGGCGGCGCCCTTCTTCCCCAAGCAAGGAGCAGCAGCTCGTCCTCAGCAACGCGCCGCGACTCTCTCTGCTCGTGCGCGGGATTTGCCGAGCAGGAGGTCCCCATGGCCGGCGCGCGCCCCTGCTGCATTTCCCCCTGCGAGCTCGGGCTTCCCCCTCGGCAGCCCCACCTGGCCGCCATTTTCCCCAAGTGCTGGTGCATGGGAACTCTGTCCCCTCTGTCCAGAAAACGCAGAGCTCGAGCACAACTCTCTGCTCCCTTCCATGGCATGCCATAGCTCCTCCTCATGGCGCCCCACTCCCTGCAGGCAAGCTGCAGCCCCTCCAGCTCCTTCCATGGCGCCTAGTTCATATGCACGGCCGGGATCCATCGGTTCCTGTGTTCCCCATGGCTGAGCTCGCCCCATGGCCAGGAGCTTGACACCGACCACCTTCCTGTGTCCCTTGCCGCAGGAGCAGTAGCTCTTGCCTGCGCCCTCTCCCTGCTCTTGTCGAAGCCGACGTCCCCTGCTCCTACTCTCTTCCCCACAAAACAGCAGCCGCAGCGAGCTCGCCGTCAACCTCGCGCAGCAGCTGCGACGCCAGTTCACGCAGCCACATGGGTTCTCGCTGTGTCGCGCCCTCGGCGTGCTCGACGAAATGCCGCAGCAGCAGCAGCGACGCCCTTCGCTGCGTCGCACTCGCCAGGACGGGCCTCACGCTATCGATCTGCGCAGCATTTGCGCGTCGCCGTCAATCCGCGGTGAGCTCCTCGCTGTCCCGCACTTCTCTTGCTCGATGAAATGACTAAATCAGTAAATCGACGTTGTTGTGTGCAGCTAGCTATCGATGTCGTGCCTCGTGCTCAACCTATGCGACGAAATGCTAGCCGGTGGACAACACATGCGACTCACTGATCCGGCCAGGTTGCTTTTGTTTCATTTACGATTTAGTCGATGACGTGAATATGTGCGTGAAAATATAATTGTATGAATGGACGCGAGTAGAAAGAAAATGAAGTAGAAAAGAACTCGGATGTTTTTATATTTTTATATTTGATAGGAAAAATATGTGATGCGTTGTTTAAATGCGAAAACTAAGTTACAAAATGCGGATTTTGTTTTGGGAAATGCGTCGATATGTGTTTATGTGAAAAGTGTATTTGTTTTATGCAACGTGATGGGATTCGTAATTATATAGGGGATATAATTGTTAATGTGACGAGTAGTTTAGACAATGCTAATTTGCGTGGAGGATGAATTATTAATACATGAGTGTCGGGGTTCATATATTAGTGGTCGCGCCACATTGATCGAAGTGTCTCGAGTGCACGCCACAATATGGTTGTATGCGAGACCGGGATATGTGCCTAACGAGTTAGTAAAAATCTATCGGTGTCACTTGTGTTAAGTTGAGGTTTATTTGCGCGTGGAAAGTAATAATGTGCTTAATACTTAGAACTCTTAGTCGATAGTAAAAATTGTTTTGGTTTATATAGACAGGTGGTGACATGCCCAAGTAGTTGCCGCTTTCTCTATATTTATAAGTCGAGTCGAGACGATGCGTATTGTGCGTTCCATAAATTAGGCTTCGCATATAGTGTATGATTGTGCTCACGATTTTGAGCGGACACTCCAAGTAAGTCAAGTAGGTTTGTGATACAAGTGTGTAATGGAGTTAGTTATTTTAGGATAATTATTGAAATACTCGGCTCGTGTGATAAACATGTATGCGTTCGTGATTTGGGAAATAAATGCATGGTGATTGCGATTTGGGGATCAGTGGTTTACGATTCGTATAGATTGGTCGATGTGCGAAAATACTTGTGAGTATGTGTGTTTATAAAAATGTGGCAGTGTATGTTGAGTCTCGGATTGCGATAATAATAGGCAAGCCGACGTGTATGTTATTTAGCGGTCTATGTCGTTGCTCTAGTTAGCCAACTGTTAGATGGCTTTGGTTAAGCTCGTAATCACGGTGATTTGCTTGTTTTGGTCTAGACGCGCATGGTTATGGTCGCGGGTAAAATTAGTGTTGTTCATGTGATGTCTAAGTAAAAATACAAATTAGTGTGTGAAGGGCGCAATCGATATACACATTTATACCGGGTTTGATTATTGTGGTGAATATGTTTGTTGATTGTGTACGGTAATTCTAACGCGCGAAATAACTTGTATAAAATTAGTAAGTCTACTTATTAGTCCTTATTTGATTAATTTAACACTAACAAATGGTAAAGTGTTAGAATGGTTCGAGTCTCTAGAACGCGGTAATTCTTGAAGTAATTAGGAGCTGAAATTATTAGTTGCTGTTTTGGACTGCACGCAGTGATTTCCCCGTGATGTATGTTTGATAAACCAAATTGTGTTTTCTGTAGATATGTGCTATAGAAAAGTGGTAGATAACTTTATTATCTTACTTGTATTAAAATTTGACAGCCATAAGTCTGATCGTTTAGAAGTTATGCTCTTCACAAATTCAGTAACTGAATCTGCCCAAATTCTGTACAGATTTCAGAAACTGCATTGTTTGCCTAATTTAATGTTACAATCTGTTCATGGTCGTTATAAGAAAGTTGTAGATGCTTTTCTTATCTTGCTTGTGTTAAAATTTCATAACCATAGGCCTGACAGATTAGGAGTTATGAATTTTACAAACTGGTTGCTGTATTCTGTCCACTGATAGAACAGATTTCGAAAACTGAATTGTTTGATTCAGTTCAGCATAGAATCAATTCTTGGTGATTATAAAAGTATGTATTGCTTTTGCCAAGCTTTCCAAAAAGTCTTGGATCACTCTTTTTGGTGATCTGAAGATTAAATTATGAATGTTTAAAGTCTGAAGACTGAATCTGTCCAATTCTGGACAGCAAAGCCTTCTAGTGTCTTTTGTCCTTAGTTAAATATTGAATCACCTTGAGATGTTTATAAATGATATGTAGACAATTTTATTATCTTTCCAAAAAGTCTAAGATCACTTCGTTTGGATGTCTGAATCTTTAGTTGTGAATTTTTGAAGCTGCAAGTCTGAATCTGTCCAAATCTGGACAGAGCTGCTGTGTTTGCACAATTCGACTTTGCTAAGTGTTGAATAATGTTGTGATGAAAATACCAAAATTGTAGAGCACTTTCTAAACTTTCCAGAAAGTCATAGTTTGCTATGTTTGGATTAATATTTGAAAAGTTATGATTAAAACAAGTAACTGCTGTGCTGCTGTCCTAAAAATCTGCACGTGCTCAAATGAATGTTTAGTTCACCATTTTGGCTAAAAATGCTTAGTTAGCGCTTAACGGACATAGACTTGTGATGGCTAAACTTAGGTTAACATGTGTTCCGTGATTAATGTGCTTGCTTGATGTAGTTGGTTGTGGATAGAAGTTTTGTAGTTATTGATGCCTATGTCCTATTTAAACTTACGTTGTCTTGGTTGCTCTTGTGTGGTCAATAGGAGAACTAAGGAAAAGCCGTAGCAAGTTAAATAAATGTTCATACGTGTGATGTCCTGTTGTGTTGGTTAATTAAAAGTCGTAATCGTCGTCCTTCCAGTGGTGTTGATGTTGTGCGCTCGATGAAGTATAGATATCTAATTCTAACATGTGGTTGTTTACAGAGTCTTCCAATTAAATATTTAGTTCGCCACTTTGTCTTTGTATATCTTGTGCTACTTTGTGCTACTTTCATTATATTCATCCATATGCATCTTGCATCTCATATAGGACCGAGAGATGATGACCGAGCCAGTGATGTGGTGCCAACCACAAGGTGCAGTTGGTGGACGACCTGAAGAATGATGGACTTGACCAGTGGATGCTCGCCAAGCGAGTACCTCCGCCCAGCAAACACTATCTAAGTGTTAAATTAAAGGCAAGCCCCGGTTATATGCATAACCGTTATATATGCTATTTTACTATACTTAATGTTTGTAGGCTTGTACCGTGCACTTAAGTGCAGGAGTTGCCTGAAACCCTAG
>NC_050101.1:21918548-21931048 GCF_902167145.1 Zea mays
TCTTTACACTACACCTCTTAGTTAGGGGTAGGTTCTGTCCTAAAGGTTATTTTTACTGGCATCCCATGGTAATAATAGGTCTCTGTGCTAAAAATCACAGAAAACTAAGGGGTGGTTATTTGGTTATGATTTTCTTAAGTTTAATGTCAAAAAGGCACTTTCTACTACATTATTATTTGAAAAATGTCAAACAGCAGATTTCATATTTTTCCTAAGTTCTCTCTAATAAAACAATAGTTATCCCAAGGGTGGGGGTGTTTTTACCTTGGGGTTATTTTTGTAGAGTTTTTCTAAGTTTCACTTGTTTTGCTATAACAATAAGGATCTTACTTATTTTACACTAAAACAGGGTATGGTACATTTTTCCAGTGAACTATATTGAATGAGTAACTTAACAAAAATAGGGGTGCCCTTTGGTTCACTATTTAAAGTACATTTTTCATTTTTCTTAACTTTAAGCATAATGCAAAAGAAGGGGTAAAACCTAGCTCAATGTAGTGGACAGAGGGGTTCAACATTTTTAAACAGGTCAGTAGGTAGATATAAACTTCTCCAAATTTTTCTAACCCTAGTTAAATAGTACAACCATTTTTCTTGCTATTTTTGAGCTTTTGGTCAAAACTATAATTAAATCAGAACCTTATAGTTTTCTATAGTACCTATGGGGTTTTATATTTTTCTTAAGTAGGTTATATTAATTAGAGTCTAGCAAAATTAGTTTGACCAAATTTGGATAAATCAAACAGAAGTTATGGGTTTTTAAAGTTTCTGTTTGAATTTAAATTAGGTTTTAATAAGGTTTTCCTGAAAAAGCAGTTTGCGCCGAGGTCCTTGGGTTTGCAACAAATCAAACCTCACAGATCTACCCTCGCGCCACTGTTCACTTGAGTCTCTGACTCTTCACTTAACCCCCCGGATTTCTCTCCCTCTCACCCGCAGTCCCCCCCTTAACTGAAACAGTAGCCGCGGAAAGAAAAGGGTGGCACGGCTTACCGGCGGCGAGGGAGGTCCGGCGAAGGGTGGGGTCGACTCGGGGAGGTTCTGGCGAGCACGTCGAGGTACGGCTCGTCGCTGGAGATGGCCGGAATCGCCCGGTCCACGTGTGCAGGCGGGCGAGCTCGGCGGCGGCGTGTGCTCCGGCCTATCCACGGCGGCATAGTTCAATCCAAGGGCATAGGGAGCTTCGTGGAGGTCTAAGGAGTCTAACCGTGCAAGGAATCGAGGAGAGATTCACCGTGTACCTCGGTCCACGGTTGCCGGCGGTTGGGTGAAGTCCGGTGACCTTGGGGGGGCCTCTCGGGCGAAGCAAACTCCGATTCCTCGCTCGGGGAGCTTCACGGAGACGTGCACAGTCTTCTCCGAGGGCTGGACGGGGTTGGGAATGGCGGGGCTGGCCGGTCTACGGTGGCAGGGGGCTCGGGTGGCCGCGGGCATGTTGCGCACGGGCAAACGGCGGTGAACTGAGCTCCGGTGAGGCTTGAGCGCGTGCGGAGGGGTACGGCCAAGGCTCCTGGGCGTTTTATAGGCGCGGACGCGGACCAGGGCGCTGGCATGCTCTGGCGCGGCAGACGGCGTCGAACACGTGGCGGTTTGTTTCTTCCATTGTTCAAACGTCGGCAGAGGTCGCAAACGTGCGAATCTTTGCAAAAGTTCGGCGCAGACCTCTTCCTGGCACCTAGGGCTGTCACTCAACTGTGAGACGTCGGGGCAGATATGGCCTAGGGAGGGAGATCTTCGGGTGCCAAATCGGGTGTGTCACACTGAGCACTTCGCGACAAAAGCCATGCCATGGCATGTCAAACGTCCGAGTCTCGGGCTCAACTTTTTCCAGTGGGTGCCCTAAGTGGTATAGCACATTTTTGGTATAGAACCCAAGTGGTTTTGGCGCCATTTTCAAAGTGAACACGGTTGATCTTTGAATTAGGGCTAAAATGTGACTTAGAGGGAACTAGAGAGCTCTAGCTCTCTCTCCACTTGGAGATTTGAAATGGGGTTTCTCTAGGGTCCTTTTTGCAATATTTCCCTCCCCTAATTGATGGTTATAATGTTGCTTAGGGTTTGGGTAAAAGTAACTCATGCTTTGCCCACTTATTCACTCTCTCTCTCCCTCCTTACTTAGGGTTTTGGAAGGTAGGGCTTTGGAGAGGTCTAGGGTTCTTCTCCCCCTATTATCCAATGTAGCAAGTGTGCAAGGATTAGGGTAGTGTTTCTTATGTCATTGGCAACTTGATTAGCACATGAGCTCCAAGTTCCTATGGGGTGCCCTAAGTCTTCACCATTGTGAAATCACAGCTCCTAGTGCCAATGTAGCTCTAGCCAGGGTAACACCTGGGGTGTTACAGCCCTCCCCCCTTAAAGGAATCTCGTCCCGAGATTTAGGTAGAGTCCCTTGGAGGGGTGCTTGAAGGTGTGCTGGTGGTGTTTTTCCTTTACACTTAAGTTTCTCTTGTTAACTGCTCTTCGAATGTCATCCTCTTTGCAACTTCAGAAGGAAGCCCTTCTTAAGTTAAATCCACAACTTAGACTATCCTTGTTATCTAGGTTTTTCTTATAATTGATTTCAAAGGGCAGGTGGGGGTGGGGTTTTGGGGTTACATACCGACTCTTTTGGGTAGAAAGTCGGGGAAGCGAGAGCGTAGAAAATCCTCATTCTCCCATGTAGCTTCTTCTGCTGAATGGTGACTCCACTGAACCTTATACATTCTGACTGTCCTTGCCCGAGTTGATCTCTCCTTTTGATCTAATACCTTGACGGGGTACTCTTGGTAGGATAAGTCTGGTTCTATCTCAATATCTGGTTCTGGTAGTACTTCAGTGGGTAGACGAACGCATTTCCGCAGCTGAGATACATGGAACACATTGTGGACTGCTGACATGTGGGGTGGCAATTCCAATTGGTAAGCTACGGGTCCACAACTTGCCTTGATCTCATAGGGTCCAATGTAGCGAGGAGCTAACTTGCCCTTGATCCCGAATCTCTGGACACCCTTGGTGGGTGATACCTTAAGATAGACATGATCTCCCACCTCGAACTGTAGAGGCTTCCATCTTTTGTCATGATAGCTCCTTTGCCTAGCCTGAGCAGCTTCCAAATTCTTGGTAATAACCTTGACTTTTGCCTCTGCCTCGAGTACCAAATCTGGTCCAAAAATTTCCCTTTCTCCTGCTTGAGACCAATTTAGTGGGGTCCTACACCTTCTCCCATACAAAGCCTCAAAAGGTGCCATCTTCAGACTGGACTGATAGCTGTTATTGTAAGAAAACTCTGCCAAAGACAGACACTTGTCCCAACCTTTTCCGTAGTGTAGTGCACATGCTCGCAACATATCTTCCAAAATTTGATTCACCCTTTCTGTCTGGCCATCTGTTTGTGGGTGATATGCTGAGCTTCGGATTACATGGGTCCCAAGTGATTCTTGCAGCTTTTCCCAAAAGCGTGCCACAAATAGTGCTCCTCTGTCTGATATGATGGTCTTTGGAATACCATGCAACCTTACTATCTGATCAACATAAATTTCAGCGTACTTCTCTGTCTTGTGGGTGGTGTGCACTGGCAAGAAATGAGCAGTCTTGGTCAGCCTGTCCACGATGACCCAAATAGAATCATGATGTCTGGAGGTATTGGGTAATCCCACTATGAAGTCCATGCAAATGTCCTCCCATTTCCAAGATGGTATGGGAAGGGGTTGCAATGGGCCTGCTGCCTTCAAGTGACTAGCTTTTATTCTCTGGCAAGTATCACACTCGGATATGTACTTGGCAATTTCTCTTTTCATTCTAGTCCACCAATATAAAGATCTGAGGTCATGGTACATCTTGTTGCTACCAGGGTGCATGGAGAATTTGGAAAGGTGAGCTTCATCCAGTATCTTCTTTCTAAGCTCAGGGTCCTTAGGAACAACCAATCGATCTCCAAACCATAGAATTCCCTTGCTGTCCTGTTGGAAACACTTGTATTTTTCTGCCTTTTGCTTGATCATATCTTTGATAACCTGAACACCCTTATCCTCAACCTGTGCCCTGACTATCTGTTCTTGCAATGTGGGCTCCACCGAGATGTAGCTTAGGTCACCCACAGAAACAACTTCCAAGTTCAATCTGCACAACTCATCACACAGGGTGGTCACTCCCACATCCATGCTCATGCAATTGCACTGGGCCTTTCTGCTCAAGGCATCTGCCACAACATTGGCCTTTACTGGGTGGTAATGCACCTCCAAATCATAGTCCTTGATCAACTCTAACCATCTCCTTTGCCTCATGTTCAGATCTGCCTGAGTGAAGATGTATTTGAGACTCTTGTGATCAGTATAGATGTTACAGTGAGCTCCCATCAAGTAGTGTCTCCATATCTTTAGAGCATGAACTATAGCTGCCAACTCCAGATCATGTGTAGGGTAGTTCTGCTCATGGGGCCTGAGTGCTCAGGAAGCATAAGCAATCACTCTGTTCTCTTGCATCAAGACACATCCCAAACCAGTACCAGAAGCATCACAGTAAACTTCAAATGGCTTGGTATTGTCGGGTTGAGCTAGCACTGGGGCTGTTGTCAAATGTTGCCTCAAGGTATGGAAGGCATCTTCGCACTTTTGGCTCCACTCAAATTTGACTCCCTTCTTTAACAGTTCAGTCATTGGTTTGGCAATTCTGGAGAAATCCGAAATAAATCGTCGATAATACCCTGCCAATCCCAGAAAACTCCGAATTTGCTTCACTGTAGTCGGGGGTTTCCAATTCATTACCTCTTGTACCTTCTCAGGATCAACTGATATCCCATCCTGAGAAATTGTGTGACCCAAGAATTTAATCTCCTTTAGCCAAAACTCACACTTAGACAACTTAGCATAAAGGTGATGATCGCGCAGTCGCTGAAGTACGATGTGCAGGTGCTCAGTATGTTCATCTTCATTCTTGGAATAAACCAGAATATCATCAATGAAAACGACCACGAACTTATCCAATTCTGGCATAAATACTGAGTTCATCAGGTACATGAAATAAGCTGGGGCATTGGTCAGCCCAAAAGACATCACCAGAAACTCATACAGTCCATATCTGGTAGAGAAAGCCGTCTTGGGAATATCACTGGCACGGATCTTTATCTGATGGTATCCTGAGCGAAGGTCTATCTTGGAGAATACCTTGGCTCCTACCAACTGATCAAACAGAACATCAATGCGGGGCAGTGGGTATTTGTTCTTTATAGTCACCGCATTGAGAGGACGGTAGTCCACACACATCCTCAAACTCTCATCCTTTTTCTTTACAAATAAGGCTGGACATCCCCATGGTGAAGTGCTTGGACGAATAAACCCCTTGTCCAACAACTCTTGCAATTGTTTCTTCAATTCTGCTAATTCCGTGGGAGGCATCCTATAGGGTCTCTTGGAGATAGGAGCAGTCCCGGGTTGCAATTCGATGGCGAACTCAATATCTCGGTCAGGTGGCATCCCTGGCAATTCATCCGGAAAAACATCCGGATAGTCACAGACCACTGGGATCTTTTCCACTGGGGATTCTATCATAACAAAAGCACAAGAACGGGTGCAACCCTGGTCGGGTAGATATAAGGTAATCTCACCATCCAAAGGGGAGCGGATTTCTATAGCTCTGGCTGCGACATCAATCACTGCGTGGTGTCGTGACAACCAATAAGTTCCTAAGATGATATCCACACTATCCAATCCCATTATCATTAGGGTAGTTTTGAAAATGAGACTACCCAGCTTAATTGGTACGTGCCTACAGATCTGATAGGAGGCAACCCTGCCTCCTGGTGTTGAGATTGTAATACCCCCATTGGTGTGGTGAAAAGGCAATTGGCACTTGGCACTAAATTTGGTACTGATAAAACTGTGTGATGCACCAGAATCAAAAAGAACAATAGCAGGATAATTCAAAACTGTAAAGATACCAGTCAAGACGGGTGCTCCCTCAGGAATGTCAGCCATGGTGGTGAAGTTCAGCCTGCCCTGCCTCACTTGCACCTTCTGCCTCTTGCCTTGGTTCTGATTAGCATTCTGCCCCTGCCTCTGCTGGTTCCTGGGGCAATTCTTGGCATAATGCCCAGTGTTGCCACAAGTAAAACACCTGTTGTCATTTGCCTGGCGGTACTGCTGCTGCGGCTGATTATTCCTCTGAGCTGGAAACTGGTTGCGGTTGGGTGCCTGCTGCTGCTGCTGCTGAGGTCGGATTACCCATCGCCCTTGCTGCTGCTGGGGTCCCCTGCCCTGGGTGTCGGACACAATCCGGAAACGCTGTGGCTGAGCTGAGGGTCCTTCCACAGGGGTCTTCCTCTTCTTTTCTGCCTGTCTAGCTGTAATGCAGTCCTCTTGGGAGATAGCCATGTTGACCAACTCATTGTAGCTGTTGGCCCTGACGGTGTTGAGACGATCCCGGAGCTTAGTGCTGAGTCCCCTTCTGAATCTGTCCCTCTTCTTCTCATCTGTATCTGCATGATATCCCGCGTACTGGCACAAGTCATTAAAGGCCTGGGCATACTGCAACACTGTCCTGTTGCCCTGAGTGAGTGCCAAGAACTCATTGAGCTTCCTGTCCATGATCCCGGCTGGTATATGGTGTCCTCTGAAAGCTGCCTTAAACTCCCTCCACTCCATCTCTCGGTCCTCTGGCTGCATAGCAAGAAAATGATCCCACCAAGTCCTTGCAGGCCCGCGAAGCTGCTGGGTGGCGATCCTGACTTTGGTGACCTCTGAACACACTCCATGAAGCAGTGGGAATTTGGATTCTACCACCCTCAACCACACATCTGCATCAAGTGGGTCCTCTGCCCTGGTAAACAATGATGGCTGAGTGCTGAGGAACTCCTGGTAGGTAGCAGCGACGGGGTGACGCTGATGGTCTCCACCATAATGCTGAGGTGGTGGCTGACGCTGAGCCAGTTGCCTCAGGATCTCATTCTGCTGAGCCATAAGCTCCTGCAGAGTGGGAGGTGGTGGCGGCGGTGGAGGAACGCGCTCGTTTTGGCCACGACGCTGCCTCCTGGCCATCTGAAAAACCACATACATACTTAACACCACAGTTCCAATTTCAAGATTTTATCACGGGGAAAAAGTTAAATAGCGGGATTTTAAGAGGCATAATTTTCTTCCTTCCAAGATTAAGCTAATAATAGCATCCATCCAACAAGCTCCCAAGAGAGTTTAACACGATTACATCAAATTGTTCCAAAATGACTCAACTCTACCTAGCCTAGTACCCTAAGGGTGCAAAAGCTAAGCTAGCGGCGAGGAGTCCAACTATCATCAATCTCTAGGATTAAGAAGCGTCTAATGAGCGAACGAGGCAACGCTAGACTCGGGGGAAGGTGGTCTTCCCGAGCCAGCAGTGTCTATACTGGAAGCAGACTCGTCTCCTCCCTCGATGTCAACGTCCTCGTCAGCCCCCTCACCATGGATCTCTTGGTGATGCATGTCTAGGTGCTCATTTGCTTCTGCCAGCTGCTGCTGAGTGTTGAGGAGCTGATCCTCTAGGACCTCAATGGTGTTCTCCCGGGTGCCCACTAGCTCCTCCAACTCATGAATCTCACCAGACAGCTGCTCCACTTGCAAATCTTTTTCTACCATTTCTTGAGACAAGTCAACCACAAGCTCCTCTCTGTTATCCAACGTGATCTTTGTTGCCTCCAGCAGTGCCATCAGATGGGACATCGCCTCACCGCGCATCACCTGCAGACGGTACAGAGCATTCATGCACCGTACTGTCAAGTGCGCAGTCTATCCTGGGTAGATGGCCCAGATATCCTTAGCATGCTCCACCCGATCCTTCCACATTGGGTCGTCCTCCTTCTCAGCGGGGAACAAGCCAATGGGGTGGGTAGCCAGCTCTAAGGGATGAAATCCACAGAAGGTAGTCAATCCATGCAGAGCGATCGCCTCGATCGTGTCCTCTGCCCGATACCCAAAAGACTCTGAGTCCAAGGAGCGCCATCCTGGCTGCAGGGGATGAGGCTCCAAGGTCATCCTCACCTGACAGCGAGGCACTCGGTGCTTCTCGAACTGCTGCACCGCGTACTGAGGGGGTGTCGTGTATCCGGCTCCCTGAAGCACTTCCCACAAAATGCGGGGAAAACCCTCTCGTGCAAGTCCGTCAGTGTGGGTCAGTGCATTTCCGTCATCGGAGGATCCGTGGGAAGTCATCTGTGTACGGTTAAGCGTAAGTAAAAGAAAAAGAATTATAAAAAGAATAAGAGAAAAATAAAACTCCGCCTTTCTCTAGTTAGGTAAAAAGGCACTAAGGACCTAGTTGGTTGTTATCTTGTTTTTAAGTCCTTTACTCAGTTATCCATTGCTCAGTTATGAATGCATGCATGCTCGTCCTGAACGACCTCACAACAAGATCAAAGGAGTAGGGAGGAACTCCCATCCTTTAAAAGTGGCCTGTAGGGCCTAGTTACTTAGCCACCTAGCTACCCTTCTATTAACCTAAGGCTTCATGTCCTAGGTCTATCCTGCTCGTCCTATTATCTATCCAACTTGTTTCTATCAAGTTTTATTTAGAAAATTGATGGTATTTACATTTTATTGATTCCTCTGTGGTGGTACAAGCTCCGATACCAGCTGTGGCGGAACTGCCCGAATTATTCCAACTTAAGTGCCCAAGTCCCACCTTAGAGGCTAGACCACACTTAAATGGGAATAACCCGTCAATCACTCGGATCTAGTCCGACACGGCCACTGACAGGATCAAGTACCACAATCTCACTCGATGGTGAGTCACAGAGCAAATACAATAAAGCATAATACCATGCATGGAAGAGTATTTAAATTATTACATCATCATTGTCACCATCGGAGTTTTCGCAAAAGTAACCATCAGTGTTTTGAAGTGCAGCGGAAATAAACTAACGATAAATAAATGGAGAGATGGGGAAGCCTATCCCATCACTCCTCATGCTCCTCCTCAACCGAGGCAGGGTCCCACTCGACAGTCCAACCCGGTGGCAGGGTGGACGGCCAAGTCACTCCAGCAACCATGTCCTCCAGAGAACCTGTAAAAAATTATGCCACAAGCAAGGCTGAGTATACTAATACTCAGCTAGACTTACCCGGTGTGAGGAGTCTACTCCTCTACCTCTAGACATGCAGCTGTTTGGCTATGGGGTTTGGTTGCCAAAAGCACTAGCTGAGTTTCTAAATCAAGATTTTAACTTAGTCAAAGTTAAGTGTGACTCTCTTAAGGCTAAAAGTGGACTATCTATTCATACATGGTAGCAAGCATTATTGACAATCAACATCTTATCTCATCTCATCATACTTTCACTTATTACTCAATGCAGTACAATGGATCAAGCAGTCTCATTAGCTGCGAGAAGCAGACGATTCGAATCGAGTTTTTATCCTTGCAAGGTAAACCTAAACACACGACATGCAGGGGTACTCCGTCCCCACACATATCAACCGTCCCCATCGATTCCCCGTCAGCAGATCAGGGCTCACCGCCTTGGCGTACAATGCCTCACTGACCCCGACTGGCCGTCGTGCAGTGACCGCACTTGTACCCACCATAACCGGAATGGGAGACCTCGTCTCAGGTCGCGTGAGGGGCAAAGTCTACTGCCAGGTTCAATCAGGTACTAGGCTTACCGATTTACCATATTTCTCGGTATGTGCTTAGTACGTTCAAACGCTTGACACAGGTATCCGCACGTTAATCCTTATTCCATTTTCCATCTCGTAACAACCAATCCCCATGGATTGTTGTCCACCAACTAGTATCATGATAGTGTGAAAGTGGGTACAATCAATTTCCTGATCTCACGCGAGTGCTAGAAAAATCACTCGTCTTCTACCGAGATCCTACTTAATCAAGCAGCTACTCGACCTAGCATACTAGTATTCATCTCAATAGGATTCCTGAGATCATGCAACTAGGGTTTCAAACAATTCCTATACTTAAGTGCACAATCAATCCTACAATCATTAAGTGAAGTAAAATAGCATAAATAACAGGTTATGCATAAAACCGGGGCTTGCCTTCAAAAGCAGTGGCAGGCAGGTCCTCTGGTGCAGGCTCTGGTGCTGGATCGGGGGCAACCTCCTGGGCAGCTCCTTGCTCCGGCACGAGGATGTACTCTCCGTCAGCAAGATTACAGTCTATCGAAATGCAATGAATATGTATGTCATGATTATGCAAGATTTAAGAACATTAAGTTAAAGAAACTAAGTTAAGAAGTTACTTAGGGTTTTCTTAGTCATGTGGGGCTTCTAGTGGTATATATATAGATAGACTCATTACCCTTTAGACTTAGGTTTGGCTTTAGGATAACATAGTGGAATTTGTATTGTCTTGATACATTCTAGTGGACAGATTACAAGGTTTTGGGAAATCATTAATTCACATTATTCATTTTCCTTTCTTTAATTTCCCATTTAGGGTTTCTAAGGTAGGTTTGAACTACAACAAGGTTTTAATAATTTCCAAAAATTCTGTAAAAAAGTACAGTGGGTTGTCACTTGCCATTCTAGCTTGTTTTGAGAATATGAGGCTTAAAGTATAAAAGCTAGGCTTTAAACAAAAATGACAAAAGTTATGCAAAATTGGCCTCTTTACACTACACCTCTTAGTTAGGGGTAGGTTCTGTCCTAAAGGTTATTTTTACTGGCATCCCATGGTAATAATAGGTCTCTGTGCTAAAAATCACAGAAAACTAAGGGGTGGTTATTTGGTTATGATTTTCTTAAGTTTAATGTCAAAAAGGCACTTTCTACTACATTATTATTTGAAAAATGTCAAACAGCAGATTTCATATTTTTCCTAAGTTCTCTCTAATAAAACAATAGTTATCCCAAGGGTGGGGGTGTTTTTACCTTGGGGTTATTTTTGTAGAGTTTTTCTAAGTTTCACTTGTTTTGCTAAAACAATAGGGATCTTACTTATTTTACACTAAAACAGGGTATGGTATATTTTTCCAGTGAACTATATTGAATGAGTAACTTAACAAAAATAGGGGTGCCCTTTGGTTCACTATTTAAAGTACATTTTTCATTTTCTTAACTTTAAGCATAATGCAAAAGAAGGGGTAAAAACTAGCTCAATGTAGTGGACAGAGGGGTTCAACATTTTTAAACAGATCAGTAGGTAGATATAAACTTCTCCAAATTTTTCTAACCCTAGTTAAATAGTACAACCATTTTTCTTGCTATTTTTGAGCTTTTGGTCAAAACTATAATTAAATCAGAACCTTATAGTTTTCTATAGTACCTATGGGGTTTTATATTTTTCTTAAGTAGGTTATATTAATTAGAGTCTAGCAAAATTGGTTTGACCAAATTTGGATAAATCAAACAGAAGTTATGGGTTTTTAAAGTTTCTGTTTGAATTTAAATTAGGTTTTAATAAGGTTTTCCTGAAAAAGCAGTTTGCCTCGAGGTCCCTGGGTTTGCAACAAATCAAACCTCACAGATCTACCCTCGCGCCACTGTTCACTTGAGTCTCTGACTCTTCACTTAACCCCCCGGATTTCTCTCCCTCTCACCCGCAGTCCCTCCCTTAACTGAAACAGTAGCCGCGGAAAGAAAAGGGTGGCGCGGCTTACCGGCGGCGAGGGAGGTCCGGCGAAGGGTGAGGTCGACTCGGGGAGGTTCTGGCGAGCACGTCGAGGTACGGCTCGTCGCTGGAGATGGCCGGAATCGCCCGGTCCACGTGTGCAGGCGGGCGAGCTCGTCGGCAGCGTGTGCTCCGGCCTATCCACGGCGGCATAGTTCAATCCAAGGGCATAGGGAGCTTCGTGGAGGTCTAAGGAGTCTAACCGTGCAAGGAATCGAGGAGAGATTCACCGTGTACCTCGGTCCACGGTTGCCGGCGGTCGGGTGAAGTCCGGTGACCTTGGGCCGGCCTCTCTGGCGAAGCAAACTCCGATTCCTCGCTCGGGGAGCTTCACAGAGACGTGCACAGTCTTCTCCGAGGGCTGGATGGGGTTGGGAATGGCGGGGCTGGCCGGTCTACGGTGGCAGGGGGCTCGGGTGGCCGCGGGCACGTTGCGCACGGGCAAACGGCGGTGAACTGAGCTCCGGTGAGGCTTGAGCGCGTGCAGAGGGGTACGGCCAAGGCTCCTGGGCGTTTTATAGGCGCGGACGCGGACCAGGGCGCTGGCGTGCTCTGGCGCGGCAGACGGCGTCGAACACGTGGCGGTTTGTTTCTTCCATTGTTCAAACGTCGGCAGAGGTCGCAAACGTGCGAATCTTTGCAAAAGTTCGGCGCAGACCTCTTCCTGGCACCTAGGGCTGTCACTCAACTATGAGATGTCGGGGCAGATATGGCCTAGGGAGGGAGATCTTCGGGTGCCAAATCGGGTGTGTCACACTGAGCACTTCGCGACAAAAGCCATGCCATGGCATGTCAAACGTCCGAGTCTCGGGCTCAACTTTTTTCCAGTGGGTGCCCTAAGTGGTATAGCACATTTTTGGTATAGAACCCAAGTGGTTTTGGCGCCATTTTCAAAGTGAACACGGTTGATCTTTGAATTAGGGCTAAAATGT
>NC_050101.1:21951048-21968548 GCF_902167145.1 Zea mays
CTAGGCATTCCTCGTTGAAGACCAACAATTGCAATGATCTATCCCCATCACAATGAAATTTCCCAAGATTACCCGGGCCTGTCGGCCAAGGCTATATACTCGTTGGATACATCAGTGTAGCGCGCGTGCGGCCCAGAACATCTAAGGGCATCACAGACCTGTTATTGCCTCAAACTTGTGGCGGAACTGCCCGAATTATTCCAACTTAAGTGCCCAAGTCCCGCCTTAGAGGCTAGACCACACTTAAATGGGAATAACCCGTCAATCCCTCGGATCTAGTCCGACACGGCCACTGACAGGATCAAGTACCACAATCTCACTCGAAGGTGAGTCACAGAGCAAATGCAATAAAGCATAAAACCATACATGTCACAATGTTAAATTATTACATCACCATCATCATCATCATCGGAGTTTTTGCAAAAGTAACCATCATTGTTCGAAGTGCAGCGGAATAAAACTAACGGTAATTAAACAGAGAGATGGGGAAGCCCGTCCCATCACTCCTCATGCTCCTCCTCAGCCGAGGCAGGGTCCCACTCGACAGTCCAACCCGGTGGCAGGGTGGACGGCCAAGTCACTCCAGCAACCATGTCCTCCAGTGAACCTGTAAAAATTTGTGCCACAAGCAAGGCTGAGTATACTAATACTCAGCTAGACTTACCCGGTGTGAGGAGTCTATACTCCTCTACCTCTAGACATGCAGCTGTTTGGCTGTGGGGTTTGGTTGCCAAAAGCACTAGCTGAATTTCTAAATCAAGATTTTAATTTAGTCAAAGTTAAGTGTGACTCTCTTAAGGCTAAAAGTGTACTATCTATTCATACAAAGTAACAAACATTTTAGCAATCAACATCTTATATCATCTCCGCATCATTTCACTTGTTACTCAATGTAGCAGCATGGATCAAGCAGTCTCATTAGCTGCGAGAAGCAGACGATTCGAATCGAGTTTTTATCCTTGCAAGGTAAACCTAGACACACGACATGCAGGGGCACTCCGTCCCCACACATATCAACCGTCCCCATCGATTCCCTGGCAACAAAAAGGGGCTCACCGCCTTGGCGTACAATGCCTCACTGACCCCGACTGGCCGTCGTGCAGTGACCGCACTTGTACCCACCATAACCGGAATGGGAGACCTCGTCTCAGGTCGCGTGAGGAGGGCAATCTGCGGGCAGGTTCACTCAGGTACTAGGCTTACCGATTTACCATATTTCTCGGTATGTGTTTAGTACGTTCAAACGCTTGACTCACGGTACCACACCTTAATCCTTATTCAAATTTCATCCCGTAGACAACCAATCCCCCCATGGATTGTTGCCCACAAACCAACATCAGTATGATATGAAAGTGGTTACAATCAATGTCCTGACCTCGCGCGAGTGCTAGAAAAATCACTCGACTTCTACCGAGATCCCTAATTAAATAAGCAGCTACTCGACCTAGCATACTAGTATTCATTTCAGAAGGATTCCTGAGATCATGCAACTAGGGTTTCAGTCAACTCCTACACTTAAGTGCACAGTACAAGCCTACAAACATTAAGTGCAGTAAAATAGCATATATAAACGGTTATGCATAAACCGGGGCTTGCCTTCAAAAGCAGTGGCAGGCAGGTCCTCTGGTGCAGGCTCTGGTGCTGGATCGGGGGCAACCTCCTGGGCAGCTCCTTGCTCCGGCACGAGGATGTACTCTCCGTCAGCAAGATTACAGTCTATCGAATGCAATGAACATGTATGTCATGATTATGCAAGATTTAAGAACATTAAGTTAAAGAAACTAAGTTAAGAAGTAACTTAGGGTTTTCTTAGTCGTGTGGGGCTTCTAGTGGTATATATATAGATAGACTCATTACCCTTTAGACTTAGGTTTGGCTTTAGGATAACATAGTGGAATTTGTATTGTCTTGATACATTCTAGTGGACAGATTACAAGGTTTTGGGAAATCATTAATTCACATTATTTATTTTCCTTTCTTTAAATTTCCATTTAGGGTTTCTAAGGTAGGTTTGAACTACAACAAGGTTTTAATAATTTCCAAAAATTCTGTAAAAATTACAGTGGGTTGTCACTCGCCATTCTAGCTTGTTTTGAGAATATGAGGCTTAAAGTATAAAAGCTAGGCTTTAAACAAAAATGACAAAAGTTATGCAAAATTGGCCTCTTTGCACTACACCTCTTAGTTAGGTGTAGGTTCTATCCTAAAGGTTATTTTTACTGGCATCCCATGGTAATACTAGGTCTCTGTGCTAAAAATCACAGAAAACTAAGGGGTGGTTATTTAGTTATGATTTTCTTAAGTTTAGGGTCAAAAAGGCTCTTTCTACTATATTATTACTTGAAAAATGTCAAACAGCAGATTTCAGATTTTTCCTAAGTTTTTAACACCAACACATTAGTTATCCTAAGTTTTGGGGAGGTTCTACCTTAGGGTTATTTTTGTAGGGTTTTTCTAAGTTATCCTTGTTTTATTAAATTAAAAGGTAGCTTTCTTATTTTACACTTCAACAGGGTATGATACATTTTTCCAGTGAACTACATTGACTAAGTATCTTAACAAAAATAGGGGTGCCCTCTGGTTCATTATTTATGTCACCCTTTCTATTTTTCTTAAACTTAAGCATATTATGGAATAAGGGGTTAAAACTAACTTAATGTGATGGACAGAGAGGTTTAACATTTTTAACTAGGTTAGTAGGTAGATATAAACTTCTCCAAATTTTTCTAACCCTAGTTAAATAGTACAACCATTTTTCTTGCTATTTTTGAGCTTTTGGCCAAAACTATAATTAAATCAGAACCTTAAAGTTTTCTATAGTGCTTATGGGGTTTTATATTTTTCTTAGATAGGTTACATTATTTAGAGTCTGGCAAAATTAGTTTGACCAAATTTGGATTAACCAAACAGAAGTTATGGGTTTTTAAAGTTTCTATTTGAATTTAAATCAGTTTTTAATTAAGTTTTCCTGAAAAAACAGTTTGCGCCGAGGACCCTGGGTTTAAAACAAATCAAACCTCACAGATCTACCCTCGCGCCACTGTTCACTTGAGTCTCTGACTCTTCACTTAACACCCTGGATTTCTCTCCCTCTCACCCGCAGTCCCTCCCTTCACTGAAACAGTAGCCGCGGGAAAGGAAAGGGTGGCGCGGCTTACCGGCGGCGAGGGAGGTCCGGCGAAGGGTGGGGTCGGCTCGGGGAGGTTCTGGCGATCACGTCGAGGTACGGCTCGTCGTCGGGGATGGCCGGAATCGCCCGGTCCACGTGTGCGGGCGGGCGAGCTCGTCGGCGGCGTGTGCTCCGGCCTATCCACGGCGGCATAGTTCAATCCAAGGGCATAGGGAGCTTCGTGGAGGTCTAAGGAGTCTAACCGTGCAAGGAATTGAAGGGAGATTCACTGTGTACCTCGGTCCACGGTTGCCAGCGGTCGGGTGAAGTCCGGTGACCTTGGGCCGGCCTCTCCGGCGAAGCAAACTCCGATTCCTCGCTCGGGGAGCTTCACGGAGACGTGCACAGTCTTCTCCGAGGGCTGGACGGGGTTGGGAATGGCTGGGCTGGCCGGTCTACGGTGGCAGGGGCTCGGGTCGCCGTGGGCACGTTGCGCACGGGCAAACGGCGGTGAACTGAGCTCCGGTGAGGCTTGAGCGCGTGCGGAGGGGTACGGCCAAGGCTCCTGGGCGTTTTATAGGCGCGGACGCAGACCAGGGCGCTGGCTTGGCTCGGGCGCGACGCGGGACGTGCGCGGGCGTGCTCTGGCGCGGCAGACGGCGTCGAACACGTGGCGGTTTGTTTCTTCCATTGTTCAAACGTCGGTAGAGGTCGCAAACGTGCGAATCTTTGCAAAAGTTCGGCGCAGACCTCTTCCTGGCACCTAGGGCTGTCACTTAACTGTGAGACGTCGGGGCAGATATGGCCTAGGGAGGGAGATCTTCGGGTGCCAAATCGAGTGTGTCATACTGAGCACTTCGCGACAAAAGCCATGCCATGGCATGTCAAACGTCCGAGTCTCGGGCTCAACTTTTTCCAGTGGGTGTCCTAAGTGGTATAGCACATTTTTGGTATAGAACCCAAGTGGTTTTGGCGCCATTTTCAAAGTGAACACGGTTGATCTTTGATTTAGGGCTAAAATGTGACTTAGAGGGAACTAGAGAGCTCTAGCTCTCTCTCCACTTGGAGATTTGAAATGGGGTTTCCCTAGGGGCCTTTTTGCAATATTTCCCTCCCCTAATTGATGGTTATAATGTTGCTTAAGGTTTGGGTAAAAGTAACTCATGCTTTGCCCACTTATTCATTCTCTTTCCCCCTCCTTACTTAGGGTTTTGGAAGGTAGGGCTTTGGAGAGGTCTAGGGTTCTTCTCCCCCTATTATCCAAGGTAGCAAGTGTGCAAGGACTAGGGTAGTGTTTCTCATGTCATTGGCAACTTGATTAGCACATGAGCTCCAAGTTCCTATGGGGTGCCCTAAGTCTTCACTATTGTGAAATCACAGCTCCTAGTGCCAATGTGGCTCTAGCCAAGGTAACACCTGGGGTGTTACAGCCCTCCCCCCTTAAAGGAATCTCGTCCCAAGATTTAGGTAGAGTCCCTTGGAGGGGTGCTTGAAGGTGTGCTGGTGGTGTTTTTCCTTTACACTTAAGTTTCTCTTGTTAACTGCTCTTCGAATGTCATCCTCTTTGCAACTTCAGAAGGAAGCCCTTCTTAAGTTAAATCCACAACTTAGACTATCCTTGTTACCTAGGTTTTTCTTATAATTGATTTCAAAGGGCAGGTGGGGGTGGGGTTTCGGGGTTACATACCGACTCCTTTGGGTAGAAAGTCGGGGAAGCAAGAGCGTAGAAATTCCTCAGTCTCCCATGTAGCTTCTTCTGCTGAATGGTGACTCCACTGAACCTTATACATTCTTACTGTCCTTGCCCGAGTTGATCTCTCCTTTTGATCTAATACCTTGTCGGGGTACTCTTGGTAGGATAAGTCTGGTTCTATCTCAATGTCTGGTTCTGGTAGCACTTCCGTGGGTAGACGAACACATTTCCGCAATTGAGATACATGGAACACATTATGAACTGACGACATGTGAGGTGGTAATTCTACTTGATAGGCTACGGGTCCACAAGCTTCCTTGATCTCGTAGGGTCCAATATAGCGAGGAGCTAACTTGCCCTTGATCCCGAATCTCTGAACACCCTTGGTGGGCGATACCTTAAGATAGACATGATCTCCCACCTCAAACTGTAGAGGCTTCCGTCTCTTATCATGATAGCTCTTTTGTCTGGCCTGAGCAGCTTCCAAGTTCTTGGTAATAACTCTGACTTTTGCCTCTGCCTCGAGTACCAAGTCTGGCCCAAAAATTTCCCTTTCTCCTGCTTGAGACCAATTCAGTGGGGTCCTACACCTTCTCCCATATAATGCCTCAAAAGGTGCCATCTTCAGACTGGATTGATAACTGTTATTGTAAGAAAACTCCGCCAAAGACAGACACTTATCCCAAGCCTTCCCATAATGTAGTGCACATGCTCGCAACATGTCTTCCAAAATCTGATTCACCCTTTCTGTTTGGCCATCTGTTTGAGGGTGATATGCTGAGCTTCGGATGACATGGGTCCCAAGTGACTCTTGCAATTGTTCCCAAAATCGTGCCACAAATGGTGCTCCTCTGTCAGATATAATGGTCTTGGGAATACCATGCAACCTTACTATCTGATCAACATAAATTTCAGCGTACTTCTCTGCCCTGTGGGTGGTATGCACTGGCAAGAAATGAGCAGTCTTGGTCAGCCTGTCCACGATAACCCAAATAGAATCATGATGTCTGGAGGTATTGGGTAATCCCACTATGAAGTCCATGCAAATGTCCTCCCATTTCCAAGATGGTATGGGAAGGGGTTGTAAAGGGCCTGCTGCCTTCAAGTGACTAGCCTTTATCCTTTAGCAAGTGTCACACTCGGATATGTACTGGGCAATTTCCCATTTCATTCTAGTCCACCAATATAGAGATCTAAGATCATGATACATCTTGTTGCTACCAGGGTGCATGGAGAATTTGGAAAGGTGAGCTTCATCCAGTATCTTCTTTCTAAGCTCAGGGTCCTTAGGAACAACCAATCGATCTCCAAACCATAGAATTCCCTTGCTGTCCTGTCGGAAACACTTGTATTTTTCTACCTTTTGCTTGATCATGTCTTTGATAACCTGAACACCCTTATCCTCAACCTGTGCCCTGACTATCTGTTCTTGCAATGTGGGCTCCACCGAGATGTAGCTTAGGTCACCCGCAGAAACAACTTCCAAGTTCAATCTGCACAACTCATCACACAGGGTGGTCACTCCCACATCCATGCTCATACAATTACACTGGGCCTTTCTGCTCAAGGCATCTGCCACAACATTGGCCTTACCTGGGTGGTAATGCACTTCTAAATCATAGTCCTTGATTAACTCCAACCATCTCCTTTGCCTCATGTTCAGATCTGCCTGAGTGAAGATGTATTTGAGACTCTTGTGATCAGTATAGATGTTACAGTGAGCTCCCATCAAGTAGTGTCTCCATATCTTAAGAGCATGCACTACAGCTGCCAATTCTAGATCATGTGTAGGGTAGTTCTGCTCATGGGGCCTGAGTGCCCGGGAAGCATAAGCAATCACTCGGTTTTCTTGCATCAAGACACATCCCAAACCAGTACCAGAAGCATCACAGTAAACTTCAAATGGCTTGGTATTGTCGGGTTGAGCTAGAACTGGGGCTGTTGTCAAATGCTGCCTCAAGGTATGGAATGCACCTTCACACTTTTGGCTCCACTCAAATTTGACTCCCTTCTTTAACAGTTCAGTCATTGGCTTGGCAATTCTAGAAAAATCCGGAATAAATCGTCGATAATACCCTGCCAATCCCAGGAAACTCCGAATTTGCTTCACTGTAGTCGGGGGTTTCCAATCCATTACCTCTTGCACCTTCTCAGGATCAACTGATATCCCATCCTGAGAAATTGTATGACCCAAAAATTTGATCTCCTTCAGCCAAAATTCGCATTTAGACAACTTAGCATACAATTGATGGTCACGCAGTCTCTGAAGTACAGTATGCAAGTGTTTGGTGTGCTCGGCCTCATTCTTGGAATAAACCAGAATATCATCAATGAAAACGACCACGAACTTGTCCAATTCTGGCATAAACACCGAGTTCATCAGGTACATAAAATAAGCCGGGGCATTGGTCAGCCCAAAAGACATCACCAAAAACTCATACAGTCCATATCTGGTAGAGAAAGCCGTCTTGGGAATATCGCTAGCACGGATCTTTATCTGATGGTAACCTGAGCGAAGGTCTATCTTGGAGAACACTTTGGCTCCTACCAACTGATCAAACAGAACATCAATGCGGGGCAGTGGGTATTTGTTCTTAATCGTCACCGCATTGAGAGGACGGTAGTCAACACACATCCTCAAACTCTCATCCTTTTTCTTCACAAATAAAGCTGGACATCCCCATGGTGAAGTACTCGGACGAATAAGCCCCTTGTCCAACAATTCTTGCAATTGTTTCTTCAATTCTGCCAATTCCGCGGGAGGCATCCTATAGGGTCTCTTGGAGATAGGAGCAGTCCCGGGTTGCAATTCGATGGCGAACTCAATATCTCGGTCAGGTGGCATCCCTGGCAATTCATCCGGAAAAACACCCGGATAGTCACAGACCACTGGGATCTTTTCCACTGGGGATTCTATCATGACGAAGGCACAAGAACGGGTACAACCCTGGTCGGGTAAATACAAAATAGTCTCGCCACAAGCAGGGGAATGGATTTCAATGGCTCTAGCTGCAATGTCCAAAACTGCCTGATGCCTGGTCAACCAGTCAGCTCCCAAAATAATATCCACGCTATCCAACCCTAAGATGAGAAGGGTGGTTCTAATCACCAGACTACCAAATTTTATAGGCACTTGCCTGTTGATTTGATAAGTGGCAACCCTGCCTCCTGGTGTTGAAATTGTAATGCCCCCATCGGTGTGGTGGAAAGGCAACTGGCATTTGGTACTAAACTTGGCACTGATAAAACTATGCGATGCACCCGAATCAAATAAAATAATAGCAGGATAATTCAAAACTGTAAAGATACCAGTCATGACGGGTGATCCCTCTGGAATGTCTGCCATGGTGGTGAAGTTCAGTCTGCCCTGCCTCACTTGCACCTTCTGCCTCTTGCCTTGGTTCTGATTAGCGTTCTGCCCCTGCCTTTGCTGGTTCCTGGGGCAATTCTTGGCATAGTGCCCGGTGTTGCCACATGTGAAGCACCTGTTGTCATTTGCCTGGCGATACTGCTGCTGCGGCTGATTATTCCTCTGAGCTGGAAACTGGTTGCGGTTGGGTGCCTGCTGCTGCTGCTGAGGTCGGATTACCCATCGCCCTTGCTGCTGCTGGGGTCCCCTGCCCTGGGTGTCGGACACAATCCGGAAACGCTGTGGCTGAGCTGAGGGTCCTGCCACAGGGGTCTTCCTCTTCTTCTCTGCCTGTCGAGCTGAAATGCAGTCCTCCTGGGAGATAGCCATGTTGACCAACTCATTGTAGCTGTTTGCCCTAACGGTATTGAGACGATCACGGAGCTTGGTGCTGAGCCCCCTCCTGAACCTATCTCGCTTCTTCTCATCCGTATCTGCATGGTATCCAGCATACTGGCACAAATCATTGAAGGCCTGGGCATACTGCAACACGGTCCTGTTGCCCTGAGTGAGTGCCAAGAACTCATTAAGCTTCCTGTCCATGATCCCGGCTGGTATATGGTGTCCTCTGAAAGCTGCCTTAAACTCCCTCCACTCCATCTCTCGGTCCTCTGGCTGCATAGCAAGAAAATGATCCCACCAAGTCCTTGCAGGTCCGCGAAGCTGCTGGGTGGCGAACCTGACTTTGGTGACCTCTGAGCAAACTCCATGTAGCAGTGGGAATTTGGATTCCACCACTTGTAGCCACACATCTGCGTCAAGTGGGTCCTCTGCCCTTGTGAACAATGGAGGCTGGGTGCTAAGGAATTCCTGATAGGTGGCCGCCGCGGGGTGACGTTGGTGGTCTCCACCGCCACAATGCTGAGGTGGTGGCTGACGTTGAGCCAGCTGCCTCAGGATCTCATTCTGCTGAGCCATAAGCTCCTGCAGAGTGGGAGGTGGGGGTGGCGGTGGGGGAACGCGCTCGTTCTGGCCACGACGCTGCCTCCCGGCCATCTGAAAAACCACATACATACTTAACACCACAGTTCCAATTTCAAGAGTTTATCACGGGGAAAAAGTTAAACAGCATGATAGACTCTGACTTCAACAAACGGGATTTTAAGAGGCATAATTTTCTTCCTTCCAAGATTACGCTAATAATAGCATCCATCCAACAAGCTCCCAAGAGAGTTTAACACGATTACATCAATTTGTTCCAAAATGACTCAACTCTACCTAGCCTAGTACCCTAAGGGTGCAAAAGCTAAGCTAGCGGCGAGGAGTCCAACTGTCCAACTTCTAAACCTACCCTGGACATCTAGTGAGCGAACGAAGCAACACTCGACTCGGGGGAAGGTGGTCTTCCCGAGCCAGCAGTGTCCACACTGGAGGCAGGCTCATCTCCTCCCTCAATGTTGACGTCCTCGTTGGCCTCCTGGTCCTGGATCTCCTGGTGGTGCATTGTAACACCCACTTTGTAATTGCTAGATAAAATACCAATAGAGAAAACAATTTCTCTCTTTTTGTGAGTTTGATCTTTATACATCATCACATGTGAACACTTCATTTGGAAACAAATAATTAATAAAAATGTAAGCCACCAAATTATGCATCATGCTGGATTTTTATTTTGTGTGCATTTTGTGACAACATAAAATAATTTGAAGAAGAAATATATTAAATTCCTAAAATTAAAAATTGGAAAATAAAAGAAATTCTTGAATCTAGGAAAGAGAAGAAAATGGTGTGGATAAAAATAAGTAAATAATAATATTGTAGAAGTTATATTTACTGGAAAATTTGAAGTTCAAAACATAAGTGAATTGGAATTTGGATTTGAATTTGGATCCACACACAAATTTGGAAGTTTAAAAGAAAAACAAAAATGAAATAAAACAGAAAATAAAAAGAAAAAGGAGAAAACAACTAACTGGGCTTGATTCTCCAATTCGGCCCATCCACTCACTCACTCCGCGCGGCCCAAGAACACCCAACCGGCCAGCATGCCGACAGGTATGGCCCGCAGGTCAGCCACTCGCGGGGTCCGCGCATCAGCCCGCTCGGCCAAACATACTCGCTTGGTCACCGCCACATGGGCCCATGCCGCTGTACCTCTGCTCTCTCTCGTGCCGTTGTGCCGCTGCGGGTGGGGCCCGTTTGTCGGAATCGCCTTCATCCCTGAGACTTCGTAACAAACCCGTGCGTACGCCGGGATTCGCCCCATGAAATCGGCCCGGCCGTTGCAACCTTGACCATTTGGTGCCAATATAAAGCTAGCCGCCACTTCGCACGTTCGTCCCAACCCTGATCGAAGCCAGCCACCCTCCCGTGACCAAGAAAACAATGCCGAGAAAGAGAGTCTGTCGTCCGCCGCCGGGGATTCCCGACCTGGGCGTCGCTTTGGTCTCGGCTTGCGATTGGGGATGCTCTCTTGTGTTACCCGCACGTCTTCGTGGACCTTCCGGGCGAGGATATCCTCCGGTAATGCACCAATTGCTCGCCGGAGCACTTCGGCCGGGCCAGTACCGCCGTGCGCCGTGGCCATGGTATTCAGCTGCGTGATTCATGGTGAGTTACCCTTGCCCTTGTTCGCCACGCAATCCTATACGCATAGCGCCTATCGGCATTGAAATTGTGCTCGGGGACCTTTGTGGGAGCAGAGCAGCAACCATGGCGCCACCGCGTGGACCACGCGCCGCCGCTCTGGTCACCGTGAGGAGAGAAGGTATCCACCAGGCGTTAGATTTCAATCGGAGGGTTGAGAATATAAGTCGCATACCGTTTCGCCTTGGTTGATGCGTGACCGTTGATCTACCACCGGTCGGATCCAAGTCGTTCTCTACTACTTAAGATGTGGACCGTTGATTGTGGAGCGGACGCTCCAGATTAGAAGGGAGAATACCCTTTCGCGTGAATGATCTGGGCCGCTGATCTGCTAATAGACGGACCCGGTTGGATCTCGTTTCATAAAATTGTGATCGTAGGATTTGGATCGTGCGGTTATAAATGCGTACCGGTTCGGATCATTGGCGACCTAATCTGGGCAGTTAGAATCTGATCGGACGACCGAGGTGCGATCATACCCCTTCGCGGGTCCATTTTACTTAAGAGTCCTCTGAAATCCTGAAAATGAACCCGCCGTCCAGGGACCTGTTCCCTGCGTCTTGGAAAACTTGCACCAAGCCCCCTGCGCTTTCCTGTAATTAACGCCTAGTCCAGGGTATTATAAAACAGAGAAAATAAATTATAAATGGCTTTTTAATAGATAAATAAATGCTAGAACTTGTTTAAATCATAGAAAATCCATTTTTAGTCCAAATTAATCCATTCTACTTTCTAAAATTTTGTAATTTTATTCTCTACCACCTAGAGCCTCTGTTTTGTCATGAAAACAATTAGAAATTTAATCTCTCACTTAATCCATTTTAAACACATAAAACCTTTGAAAATTCATAACTTAAAATCTATAACTCCAAAATTAATGATTCCTGTTCCTATGATCTTATTTTAATATGTATATTATTAATGTGTATTTTGTTCTTATGTTTGGTGTAATGTTAATTTTGCCTATACCATGTTTGTTTGAATTGCTACGACTAGAAGTGAGGACACGAGTCACCTAAAGATCATCCTGGTACCTGGAATCTCAAGTCCCAGGCAAGTTGTGCCCTTGATCACTTCTTTTTCACCTACTCATGTTCTAATTAATCATAATGATCTGCATAGGTTAATTTTGATGGGACCCAATAGGTTACCCTAGTTTGTCTATCTTTATACCTTGTTTACCACTGAACTTTCTGGGTAGTACTTGCTAGTGCTATATGTGGTTTTGGGTATGAAGATTACACTATTCATGATTATACTTTTGTTATCAGTTGTTATTTATGGTTCATGTTAAGATCATTATGTTAATTGGAACATGGAGAACCACCCGGGAAAACAGTGCTACCACAAGGGTGGAATGGGACGCCCTTGGCCGATTAATTAGGAAAGCTAGTGGAAGACTACCTTACCCGAAAGGGGCAAGGGCAGTAGGGGAGTGGTCAGTGTAGGGAGGCCCTCAGGAGGATTTTGCTGCGATGGCGGTCCTGCAAGGGATTCCTGCACTGGAACTTCCTATAAACTGTAGCGGGTTTTCTGAAGCTAGTGGAACTTTGTAAAGGCCTCGTAGTGTTACCCTGCCTCGCCTCCTCGGTAGAGGTGTATGGGATTGGCCGTCTCTTGGCAGATGGGTAACATGACTTGTGGGTAAAGATGCGCAACCTCTGCAGAGTGTAAAACTGGTATACTAGCCGTGCTCACGGTCATGAGCAGCTCGGACACTCACATGATTAAATTATGGAACTTAAACTCAATTTGTCATATGCATTGCATCGCAGGTGAAGTTGTTACTTTTGTTCTACTAATTAATTGGGTTGGTATTTACTTATACTTAGTAACTGCTAATAAAATTTTGACCAACTTTAAAAGCAATGCTCAGCTCTAACCAACCTCTTTGGTAAGCCTTACACTTCACGTGAGCTCCCACCTTTGGCGAGTTCATGCACATTATTCCCCACAACTTGTTGAGCGATGAACGTATGTGAGCTCACTCTTGCTGTCTCACACCCCCCCACAGGTCAAGAACAGGTACCGCAGGATGAAGCGCATGGAGGATGCTGCGATGTGTTCGTGAGAGGTCTAGGTCGTCGTCTCCCAGTCAACTTTGGGTTGCTGGACCATTGTCTCCTTATAATGTAACTATTTATTTGTATAGAACTCCTGTTATATATAAAGATGTGACATTTGATCCTGTGCCATGAATCATCATATGTGTGAGACTTGGTCCCAGCACACCTGGTGATTATGTTAGCGCCCGGGTTTTGGACCCCTAAAATCCGGGTGTTACATGCATGTCCAGGTGCTCGTTAGCCTCAGCAAGCTGCTGCTGAGTGTTAATGAGCTGATCCTCGAGAACCTCGATGGTGTTCTCCCTGGTGCCTACCAGCTCCTCCAACTCCTGAATATCAGTGGATAGCTGCTCCACCTGCAAGTCCTTCTCCACCATTTCTTGAGACAAGTCAACCACAAGCTCCTCTCTGTTATCCAACGTGATCTTGGTGGCCTCCAGCAGTGCCATCAGATGGGACATGGCCTCACCACGCATCACCTGCAGACGGTACAGAGCATTCATGCACCGTACTGTCAAGTGCGCAGTCTGACCTGGGTAGATGGCCCAGATATCCTTAGCATGCTCCACCCGGTCCTTCCACATCGGGTCGTCCTCCTTCTCAGCGGGGAACAAGCCAATGGGGTGGGTAGCCAGCTCCAAGGGATGGAATCCGCAGAAAGTAGTCAATCCGTGCAGCGCTATCGCCTCGATTGTGTCCTCCGCTCGGTATCCGAAGGACTCGGAGTCCAAGGAGCGCCAGCCTGGCTGCAGGGGATGAGGCTCCAAGGTCATCCTCACCCTACAGCGAGGCACTCGATGCTTCTCGAACTGCTGCACCGCGTACTGAGGGGGTGTCGTGTATCCGGCTCCCTGAAGCACTTCCCACAAAATGCGGGGAAAGCCCTCTCGTGCAAGTCCGTCAGTGTGGGTCAGTGCATTTCCGTCATCGGAGGATCCGTGGGAAGTCATCTGTGTACGGTTAAGCGTAAGTAAAAAAAATTATAAAAAGAACAAGAGAAAAATAAAACTCAGCCTTTCTCTAGTTAAGTAAAAAGGCACTAAGGACCTAGTTGGTTGTTATCTTGTTTTTAAGTCCTTACTTAGTTATCCATTGCTTAATTATGAATGCATGCATGCTCGTCCTGAACGACCTCACAACAAGGTAAAAGGAATAGGGAGGAACTCCCATCCTGTAAAAGTGGCCTGTAGGGCCGAGTTACTTAGCCACCTAGCTACCCTTCTATTAACCTAAGGCTTCACGTCCTAGGTCTATCCTGCTCGTCCTACTATCTATCCAACTTGTTTCTATCAAGTTTTATTTAGAAAATTGATGGTATTTACATTTTATTGATTCCTCTGTGGTGGTACAAGCTCCGATACCAGCTGTGGCGGAACTGCCCGAATTATTCCAACTTAAGTGCCCAAGTCCCGCCTTAGAGGCTAGACCACACTTAAATGGGAATAACCCGTCAATCCCTCGGATCTAGTCCGACACGGCCACTGACAGGATCAAGTACCACAATCTCACTCGAAGGTGAGTCACAGAGCAAATGCAATAAAGCATAAAACCATACATGTCACAATGTTAAATTATTACATCACCATCATCATCATCATCGGAGTTTTTGCAAAAGTAACCATCATTGTTCGAAGTGCAGCGGAATAAAACTAACGGTAATTAAACAGAGAGATGGGGAAGCCCGTCCCATCACTCCTCATGCTCCTCCTCAGCCGAGGCAGGGTCCCACTCGACAGTCCAACCCGGTGGCAGGGTGGACGGCCAAGTCACTCCAGCAACCATGTCCTCCAGTGAACCTGTAAAAATTTGTGCCACAAGCAAGGCTGAGTATACTAATACTCATCTAGACTTACCTGGTGTGAGGAGTCTATACTCCTCTACCTCTAGACATGCAGCTGTTTGGCTGTGGGGTTTGGTTGCCAAAAGCACTAGCTGAATTTCTAAATCAAGATTTTAATTTAGTCAAAGTTAAGTGTGACTCTCTTAAGGCTAAAAGTGTACTATCTATTCATACAAAGTAACAAACATTTTAGCAATCAACATCTTATATCATCTCCGCATCATTTCACTTGTTACTCAATGTAGCAGCATGGATCAAGCAGTCTCATTAGCTGCGAGAAGCAGACGATTCGAATCGAGTTTTTATCCTTGCAAGGTAAACCTAGACACACGACATGCAGGGGCACTCCGTCCCCACACATATCAACCGTCCCCATCGATTCCCTGGCAACAGAAAGGGGCTCACCGCCTTGGCGTACAATGCCTCACTGACCCCGACTGGCCGTCGTGCAGTGACCGCACTTGTACCCACCATAACCGAAATGGGAGACCTCGTCTCAGGTCGCGTGAGGAGGGCAATCTGCGGGTAGGTTCACTCAGGTACTAGGCTTACCGATTTACCATATTTCTCGGTATGTGTTTAGTACGTTCAAACGCTTGACTCACGGTACCACACCTTAATCCTTATTCAAATTTCATCCCGTAGACAACCAATCCCCCCATGGATTGTTGCCCACAAACCAACATCAGTATGATATGAAAGTGGTTACAATCAATGTCCTGACCTCGCGCGAGTGCTAGAAAAATCACTCGACTTCTACCGAGATCCCTAATTAAATAAGCAGCTACTCGACCTAGCATACTAGTATTCATTTCAGAAGGATTCCTGAGATCATGCAACTAGGGTTTCAGTCAACTCCTACACTTAAGTGCACAGTACAAGCCTACAAACATTAAGTGCAGTAAAATAGCATATATAAACGGTTATGCATAAACCGGGGCTTGCCTTCAAAAGCAGTGGCAGGCAGGTCCTCTGGTGCAGGCTCTGGTGCTGGATCGGGGGCAACCTCCTGGGCAGCTCCTTGCTCCGGCACGAGGATGTACTCTCCGTCAGCAAGATTACAGTCTATCGAATGCAATGAACATGTATGTCATGATTATGCAAGATTTAAGAACATTAAGTTAAAGAAACTAAGTTAAGAAGTAACTTAGGGTTTTCTTAGTCGTGTGGGGCTTCTAGTGGTATATATATAGATAGACTCATTACCCTTTAGACTTTGGTTTGGCTTTAGGATAACATAGTGGAATTTGTATTGTCTTGATACATTCTAGTGGACAGATTACAAGGTTTTGGGAAATCATTAATTCACATTATTTATTTTCCTTTCTTTAAATTTCCATTTAGGGTTTCTAAGGTAGGTTTGAACTACAACAAGGTTTTAATAATTTCCAAAAATTCTGTAAAACTTACAGTGGGTTGTCACTCGCCATTCTAGCTTGTTTTGAGAATATGAGGCTTAAAGTATAAAAGCTAGGCTTTAAACAAAAATGACAAAAGTTATGCAAAATTGGCCTCTTTGCACTACACCTCTTAGTTAGGTGTAGGTTCTGTCCTAAAGGTTATTTTTACTGGCATCCCATGGTAATACTAGGTCTCTGTGCTAAAAATCACAGAAAACTAAGGGGTGGTTATTTAGTTATGATTTTCTTAAGTTTAGGGTCAAAAAGGCTCTTTCTACTACATTATTACTTGAAAAATGTCAAACAACAGATTTCAGATTTTTCCTAAGTTCTTAACACCAACACATTAGTTATCCTAAGTTTTGGGGAGGTTCTACCTTAGGGTTATTTTTGTAGGGTTTTTCTAAGTTATCCTTGTTTTATTAAATTAAAAGGTAGCTTTCTTATTTTACACTTCAACAGGGTATGATACATTTTTCCAGTGAACTACATTGACTAAGTATCTCAACAAAAATAGGGGTGCCCTCTGGTTCATTATTTATGTCACCCTTTCTATTTTTCTTAAACTTAAGCATATTATGGAATAAGGGGTTAAAACTAACTTAATGTGATGGACAGAGGGGTTTAACATTTTTAACTAGGTTAGTAGGTAGATATAAACTTCTCCAAATTTTTCTAACCCTAGTTAAATAGTACAACCATTTTTCTTGCTATTTTTGAGCTTTTGGCCAAAACTATAATTAAATCAGAACCTTAAAGTTTTCTATAGTGCTTATGGGGTTTTATATTTTTCTTAGATAGGTTACATTATTTAGAGTCTGGCAAAATTAGTTTGACCAAATTTGGATTAACCAAACAGAAGTTATGGGTTTTTAAAGTTTCTATTTGAATTTAAATCAGTTTTTAATTAAGTTTTCCTGGAAAAACAGTTTGCGCCGAGGTCCCTGGGTTTAAAACAAATCAAACCTCACAGATCTACCCTCGCGCCACTGTTCACTTGAGTCTCTGACTCTTCACTTAACCCCTTGGATTTCTCTCCCTCTCACCCGCAGTCCCTCCCTTCACTGAAACAGTAGCCGCGGGAAAGGAAAGGGTGGCGCGGCTTACCGGCGGCGAGGGAGGTCCGGCGAAGGGTGGGGTCGGCTCGGGGAGGTTCTGGCGATCACGTCGAGGTACGGCTCGTCGTCGGGGATGGCCGGAATCGCCCGGTCCACGTGTGCGGGCGGGCGAGCTCGTCGGCGGCGTGTGCTCCGGCCTATCCACGGCGGCATAGTTCAATCCAAGGGCATAGGGAGCTTCGTGGAGGTCTAAGGAGTCTAACCGTGCAAGGAATTGAAGGGAGATTCACTGTGTACCTCGGTCCACGGTTGCCGGCGGTCGGGTGAAGTCCGGTGACC
>NC_050101.1:22011048-22023548 GCF_902167145.1 Zea mays
CCGTGGGCCGCTTTGAGGTAAGGAACCTCCCCCGCCCCTATTGGCCCTTGTCTTGCACTCTATCACGCTTGATTTCTCGCCGGAGTCGATTAGCGCCGCCGCCGAGCCATTCCACCGTGAACCACCCTCCTCCGGTGCCCTTACCCCGACCCAGACCCCACCAATAGGTTTCCCGTGCCCTCCCCAACCTCCCCGGCCACTCAGGTCGCCCCGGGAACCCGCAGGGCCCCCGCTCCCCTCGTCTCCGGCGAGCTCCTCCGCCCCGGGGGCGAGCGCCGCCGCCCCAGCTAGCCGAAGAAGACGGGAGCCAGCCACCCCATCCCCGCCGTCTATCTTAGATCGGACGGCACGGATTCAAATAACCCGAACTCAATCTCAACCGTCCGTCCAAGATCCATCGGCCCAGAGCCGTTTCCCCGCGCCCCGTCTCTCTGCCAACTGGGCCCCGCCTGTCGGCGCGCCCGCGCACTCGCTCTGCCCGCTGGCCCCGCTTGTCAGTCGCCGCGCCCGCGTTCGCGCTGCCCGCTGGCCCCGCCTGTCAGCCGCCCAGGCTGTCGCGCGCCCGCGCGCCCCCGCAGGATCTAATCCTGGCCGTTGATCTGAGATCTAACGGCTGTAAGCGCCCGATACCCTTTCGCCCGCGCATTTTCTTAAAGAACCCCCCGGTTTTCTGGATTTTGTGCCCGCCGTCCCTGGTTTCTCGCAGTTAAGTCCTCAGCCCTTTTATTTAATTTAAAATAGGTCCTTAGGGCATATTTTTAACCCCTAAACTTGTAAAATTCATAACTTTGCCATATGAACTCCAAATTGGGTGCTTCAAATTGCAAAATGTTCATAAAATTATTATCTATCTGTTTATGCAATGTTTCCCTGTTGTTTCCATGTTCCAATTAATGGTTAATCATTAGGATATGATTAAGGTTATTGGAACCCTATTGGAGATAAATAAAAGAAAGTAGACTTTAATAAAGGTTGGAGCACTTAAGTTTATGGACTCAAACACTTAAGTTTAGGAACTTAAACCAGATAATTATTTAATCCCACCACTGACTTAAACCTGAGTAGTGGATAATGACTCATTTTGTATAGTCCTCTACCCCAGGCCTAGAGAACACCAGAGTGCCTATCCCTTTTCTGTTATGAACATGTGACCTCTCTCTGCTGCATATGTTTGGTATTTTGTTTTTGTTTGTTATTTTCCCAAGTGCATAGTGTGAATGATTGCTTTACGTAGACAACGAGCAGTCTGTGTTTCCCGAGGCAGTTGCAGAGGAAGTCCCTGATCAGCAGTTTGGTGAAGGCAAGTGTCCTCTGTCCCATTATGTCCTATTCATTTATAACTTACTACCCCGCATTACTTACTTGAAACCTAAGGATTGACTAGCTTTACACTTTACTTTATCCTTGATGACCTTATGGGCTGTTATGGTTAGCACTCTGCTATTGCCTTAACTTAATCAATGAACATGATGTGACTATTTATGATACTGTTATCCTGATGATGTTGATGATCTTGTGATACTCTAGGGGGCTCAGGCTGTTTCCTGAGTACCTCTCCGTAAGGACCTGTTCGTTGAGAGACCACCCGGGATAACAGTGCAACCATGAGGGTGAAATGGGATGCCCTTAGCTAATTAATTAGAGGAACTAGAGGTGTAGTTTCTTCGCCGTCGTGCCGTCAATGGGGTCCAGGCACAGTGCTTGCTCTGCCGAGGCTGAGTGCCGAGGTTCTTTCGTTTTGCTTTTTTGTTAGTCACTCTCCTGCGGGGAGGGGTACTGTGTTTATCAAACTGGAGAAACCTAATGGGCAGCTACGATCTCTAGGGAATCTTTGTAAAAGCTACGTAGTGATGCCCTGCCGGACCACCTAGGTAGTGGTCAATGGGGATTAGCTCTCCCCGGGTAGAAAGGGAATCATGACTCATGGGTAAAGTGTGCAACCTCTGCAGAGGGTAGTGAAACTGATATATCAGCCGTGCTCACAGTTAAGAGCAGCCTTGGGATCCTCCTTGATTAGAGATACAGATGGTTCGAGATACAAGGATTATGTTATGGTTTTGGTTCGACTATGATGATGATGTTCCTCGATGAGGAAATGGTTTACGGGTTGGTTAATGCTAAAATCTGGCTTCTACTAATGATAAATACTTGACCAACTAAAAGCAACTGCTTGAGCCTAACCCCACATAAAGCTAGTCCACTTTAGCCAAACGGGACATTTGCTGAGTACGTTGATGTGTACTCATCCTTGCTTTACCACAAAACACCAGGTTGTCCACATTGCAACCACTGCTCAGGAGGTGACGAAGTCGTGGAAGGAGACTTCCAGGAGTTCCAAGACTACGACGAATTCTAGGTGTGGGTTGGCGGCAACCCCCAGTCAGCTGCCTGTGGAGGCCTTATCTTTACTGCGTTTCGCTAGTACTTTGATTTCCCTATTAAGACAATGACTATGTGGATGTCTATGACTCTGTGATGTAATAAGTTAATACTCTTTCATGTTATTATTCGAGCATTGTGCGATGATGTTCATTTATGTAATCGCTGTGTACGTGAGTTCTGATCCTGGCACGTACATGGTTCGCATTCGGTTTGCCTTCCAAAACCGGGTGTGACATAAGTGGTATCAAAGCCGTGCTGACTGTAGGACCGCTGACCTAGAGTAGCACTGGTCGTTCTAAGGACTATTGACCTTCCCTCTCACCTTGACCTCTGTTGTTACTTCAAAAGTCGGTCACTTCGACCAACCCTATGTTTTACTACATATATATACTATATTATACCTTGTCCAAAAAAATTTTATCTTATTCTGTCTATGGTTTATTCACTTGTCATATTAGTTCTGCTCTTACTCTTGTGCTTACGGTGTCTTTTGTAGATGGCTCGTCTTAGACACACTGCACGTAAGTCAGTGATTCCTTTCCTGCCGTCTCGACTTGCGGAGCGTCCTCTGCACCGCACCGTGTCCGGACAGTCGAGTCACCTGGAAAGGCTGCACCACTGTCTGCGTGAGGAGCAGGAACGTCGGCGCCAGCACGGAGAGCAGCAGGGCTCTTCCTCCCCACCCCAGCGAGAGGTGGAGTCCGTGAGGCCCCGTTCCTCTGTTGCCCAGCTGGAGGCGCCCCCTGCACCACCGCGGGTCGCCCCGGCTGTTGGAGGAGCTACTGGAGGAGATCCCGACGACGATGACTCAGACCACAGCACGGAGTCTTCTGAGCCGCAGGAGGTGGAAGGATGGGTCGCCCGACCCATCACCCGTGACGCCGCTCGCGGTTGTCACTTCCACGACGCACTCGACACCTTACTGCGCCAGGCTTTCGACCGGCACACCTGGTCGATCGAGTATCGTTGTGTAGTCTACCAGCACAGTCGTGGGAGGTACCCGGACCGCTGGGAGGCTACCTGCCTAGTTCGCCGTCCGGAGGATGATCTCCAGGGTGCGGAGGCCGTTTCAGAGCACTATTCCATCTCCGAGAGGGACACTGCAGAGGCGGCTATGCAGGATGCAGCACGACGTGCACTCTCCCAGTACTGTTCCTTGTTCGGTGGCGTGGCCGACGGTCTTAACCTTCGGTACTACCCCCGCCGTCCTACTGGCAGCACAGAGAGTGTGGTTGTCTCACCCGTTGGTGAGGCTAACCCTAGGTTGAGCAGCACAGTCAACCTAGTCGCAGTGCTTAACACTGAGCTGGACCACTCTCTGGACGAGCTAAGCAGGGCTCGAACGGAGATTGCGGGGTTGCGTGCTGAGCTGGCAGAGCGCCATCACCAGGAGGGTGGTTCTCCCGCTCCTGTTGGGACTCAGCACCCATACCGCTCGCCGCCACGTGGTCACCACACTTATGGTTCCCCTGTCTGTAAGACCAGGATAGATCTGGATCCTTAGATCGTTAGCGTCGGAGTTGGTAATAATTCTTAAGTCAGATGTCCCAGTCTTAGGTAGTCAGTTTAGTTTGCTTATCAGTTGCTTCCATTTAGTTTAGTTTGCTTATCAGTTGCTTTATTGCTTGTTATGGTGAACTTGTGCTGGATTTGAATCTTTGTAATGACTGTTGCCAACCTGTGGGTTTCCCCTTCAGTTTGGCCTAGCTAGTAATGTTAATGAAGTCAGTTGCTTAGTTGGGAAACCATTTGCCTCCACTTTCCTTCTTATCTGAGAAGCGGTGTTGAATCATAATGAGGATCAGTGAAGCCCTTTGTTCACTCAGTGTCATGAAGAATTATGTATTCTCTTTTCTTATGCTGAAGGGTTGTAGGATCAATGCTGATGTATGAATGTCTTCCACAGATGTCTGACAACAGGCGCCGATGCAACAGGCGTGCTCAGCAAGAGCAGCATGACCAGCAGGAGGAACAACAGAGGCAACCTCCCCCACCACCCCCGATGTCAGTGGAGCAGATGTTTTTGATGCAGACTCAAGCAGTGCAGGCCATTGGGCAGACTCTGGCAGCCATGCAGCAGGCTCAACAGCAACCCCAACCCTAATTGCAAGTGCAGATGCCCCAGATGCCACGGGATAAGCGTGGTGAGTTCATGAGAGGGCACCCTCCTACCTTCGCCCATTCTGCTGACCCCATGGATGCAGAAGACTGGCTGCGCGCAGTGGAAAGGGAACTGCGCACCGCCCAATGTGACGACAGGGAGAAGGTTCTGTATGGTCCCCGTCAGCTAAGGGGAGCAGCCCAGTCCTGGTGGGAGTCCTACCTCGCCACCCATGCTAACCCCGAAGCCATCACCTGGGAAGAATTCAGCGAGAGCTTCCGTAGGTACCATGTGCCGGAGGGACTGATGATCGTGAAGAAGGAGGAGTTTCTGGCTCTGAAGCAGGGACCCCTGTCTGTTAGTGAGTACAGAGACAAGTTTCTGCAGCTGTCTCGTTATGCACCTGAAGACGTCAACACTGATGCTAAAAGGCAGTACAGGTTCATGAGAGGTTTGGTGGATCCCCTGCATTACCAGCTGATGAATCACACCTTCCCCACCTTCCAGCACCTGATCGATAGGGCAGTTATGACTGAGAAGAAGCGTAAGGACATGGAAGATCGGAAGCGCAAGATGAGTGGACCCCAGTCCGGAGGCATCAGCCGTCCACGTTTCTCAGGCAGTTCATCTTAGCAAGGCAGACCTGGTCACCCACAGGGATATCAGAATCAGAATCAGCGTCCGCATCAGCAGCAGTTTCAGAGGCAGTATCAGCAGCAGCAGCAGTATCGTCAGCACAGCCAGCAGGGAGGTAATCAGTATCAGAAGCAGAACAACCAGGCACCTCGCCTTCCTGCCCCAGCAGCAAATCAGAGCAACCAAGCAGCCCCAGCACAAGGAGGAGGCAGAGGATGTTTCCACTGTGGAGATCAAGGCCACTTGGCGATGCAGTGCCCAAAGAAGTTGGCGCAGCAGCAGACCAACCCCAATGCTCCAACAAGACAAGGTGTACTGCAGCCGGCAGCAGGCAATCGTAACCAAGCGTACAACCGTGGAAAGGTGAACCACTTGGAGGCCGAAGCGATCCAGGGTGCACCAGATGTGGCAGTAGGTATGTTCTCCGTCGAATCTCATCCCGCAAAAGTGCTATTTTATACTGGTGCAACTCATTCATTTGTCACTGCAACATGGGTAGAATTGCATAACATCTCAGTAGAGGCAATGATGCCGCCCATGAGGATTAATTCGGTTGGTGGCAAGGTGCAAACAGATAAAATATGCTCAAATATAATGGTGGAAATAAGGGGGATAGGATTCCCCAGTGACTTAATAGTAATAGACACCCCTGGGATAGACATTATTTTAGGGATGAATTGGTTAATGAAGTATGAAGCAAATGTTAGTTGTGACAAGAGGACCGTAACATTGAAGTCCCCGTCAGGAGAGGAGGTAGTGGCCGAGCTATGGATGCCTAAATCAGCGGAGGGAGCCTGTCATCAGATTTCAGTTGATAGTAAGGAGCCCAACCCGCTCGAGGCTATCAAGGTCGTGTCAGACTTTCCGGATGTGTTTCCCGAGGAGCTAACGGGCATGCCACCCGAGAGAAAGGTTGAATTTGCCATAGAGCTTATCCCTGGTACCGCCCCCATTTCTAAAAGGGGCTATCGAGTGTCTGGACCAGAACTGGTAGAACTCAAGAAGCAGATAGATGAGATGTTAGGGAAGGGTTACATCAGGCCAAGCACCTCGCCTTGGGCCGCCCCAGTGTTGTTTGTAGAGAAGAAAGATGGTACCAAAAGGATGTGCATAGATTACAGAGCCCTGAATGAAGTCACTATTAAGAACAAGTACCCTTTGCCAAGAATAGAAGATCTGTTTGACCAACTCAGAGGTGCCAGTGTATTCTCGAAGATAGATCTGAGATCAGGTTACCATCAACTCAGAATCCGACCCTCGGACATACCGAAGACGGCATTCATCACCAAGTATGGGTTATATGAGTTCACAGTTATGTCCTTTGGTTTGACAAATGCACCAGCCTTCTTTATGTACCTGATGAACAGTGTGTTCATGGATTATCTGGACAAGTTTGTGGTAGTGTTCATCGACGACATTCTCATATACTCTCAAAGTGAGGAAGATCATGTAGAGCATTTGAAGATGGTATTGCAAAGGCTTCGAGAACATCAGTTGTATGCCAAGCTGGGAAAATGCGAGTTCTGGATTCATGAAGTCTTGTTTCTGGGTCACATCATAAATCAAGATGGGTTGGCAGTGGATCCAAAGAAAGTGGCAGATAACCTGAACTGGAAAGAACCAAAGGATGTTCGTGGGATCAAGAGCTTCATCGGAATGGCTGGATATTACAGGCATTTCATTGAAGGCTTGTCAAAGATTGCTAGACCAATGACAGCATTATTAGCGAAGAAAGTCGAGTTTAAGTGGACCCAAAAGTGTCAAGAAGCATTTGAAGAACTGAAGAATAGATTGACTACAGCTCCTGTGCTAGTTCTGCCTGACGTTCACAAGCCATTCTCGGTGTACTGCGACGCTTCTTACACCGGATTGGGATGTGTGCTAATGCAAGAAGGAAGAGTTGTAGCATACTCATCTCGACAGTTGAAGATCCATGAGAAAAATTATCCCACCCATGACCTGGAGTTGGCAGCAGTAGTTCATGCTTTAAAGACCTGGAGACATTACTTGTATGGGCAGAAGTGCGACATTTACACAGATCATAAAAGTCTGAAGTACATATTCACCCAGTCAGAGTTAAACATGAGGCAGCGAAGATGGTTGGAATTGATCAAAGACTATGAGTTGGAGATACATTACCATCCAGGCAAAGCCAATGTTGTTGCAGATGCTCTGAGCAGGAAGAGTCAAGTTAATATGTTGGCATCGTACCCGATGCCGTATGAGTTAGCCAAAGAGTTCGACAGACTGTGCCTTGGTTTCCTGAACAGTACGCAAGGAGTAACGGTGGAGTTAGAGCCCACCCTAGAGCGGGAGATCAAAGAAGGGCAGAAGGATGATGAAAACATCAACAAGATTCGGCAGCTGATCTTAGAAGGAAGAGGCAAAGACTTTCGAGAGGATGAAGAGGGAGTAATATGGTTCAAGGACCGATTGTGTGTTCCCGAGCTCAAACCTATTCGGGAGCTGATCCTAAAGGAAGCTCATGAAACAGCCTACTCCATACACCCGGGAAGCGAAAAGATGTACCAGGATTTAAAAAGGAGGTTTTGGTGGTATGGCATGAAAAGAGAGATCGTAGAATATGTCGCCATCTGTGATAGTTGTCAGAGAACCAAAGCAGAGCATCAGAGGCCTGCCGGATTGTTGCAGCCATTGCGGATTCCTCAGTGGAAGTGGGATGAGATCGGGATGGATTTTATAGTTGGCCTACCTCGCACCCGGGCCGGTTATGATTCCATCTGGGTGGTTGTGGACCGCCTAACAAAGGTGGCCCATTTCATACCTGTGAAGACAACATACACCGGAGCAACGTTAGCTGAGTTATACATGTCACGGATAGTCTGCCTTCATGGTGTGCCGAAGAAGATAGTGTCAGATCGAGGAACGCAGTTCACATCTCATTTTTGGCAGCAGCTACAAGAAGCTTTGGGCACCCATTTGAACTTCAGCTCAGCTTATCACCCGCAGACAGACGGTCAGACTGAAAGAACTAATCAGATCCTAGAAGATATGTTGAGAGCCTGTGCGTTGCAAGACAAGTCAGGATGGGACAAAAGATTACCTTATGCAGAATTCTCCTACAATAATAGTTACCAGGCCAGCTTGAAGATGTCACCGTTTCAGGCACTCTATGGACGGAGTTGTAGGACTCCGCTGCATTGGGACCAGCCTGGAGAGAGACAGGTGTTTGGCCCCGACATCTTGCTTGAAGCCGAAGAGAATATCAAAATGGTTCGGGAGAACCTGAAGATAGCACAGTCAAGACAGCGAAGCTATGCAGACCGAAGGAGAAGAGAACTGAGTTTTGAAGTGGGAGACTACGTCTATCTGAAGGTGTCACCTATCAGGGGAGTCAGAAGATTCGGAGTTAAAGGCAAGTTAGCACCCCGGTACGTTGGACCATATCAGATTCAGGCAAAGCGTGGAGAAGTGGCCTACCAACTCAACCTACCAGAAAGTTTGTCGGCGGTGCACAATGTGTTCCATGTGTCGCAATTGAAGAAGTGTCTGCGAGTACCAGAAGAACAGTTGCCAGTGGAGGGTTTGGATGTCCAGGAGGATCTGACATACATAGAGAAGCCAACGCAGATTCTGGAGTTTGCAGACAGAGTCACCCGGAGGAATACCATCAGAATGTGCAAAGTCAGATGGGGCCACCACTCGGAGGAAGAAGCAACCTGGGAACGAGAAGATGATCTGAAAGCCAAATACCCCGAACTCTTTGCTGACCAACCCTGAATCTCGGGGGCGAGATTCTTTTAAGGGGGATAGGTTTGTAACACCCTGAATTTGGGGGTATAAAATTTCTTTGCTCATATTCACAAATTCAGGTGTTACTTTTCTTTCCTCATCCTTCCCCAATCTTTTCTTTCTCATTTCTATAGGAGAAAGTGCTTATTTTTATTTGTAATAATAGTGTGATAGGTTAAACCCTAAGGGAGTATGAATTGTTGCATCATGTTGATCCCTGGATTTCACTTTTGTTTGGTGCATAATTCTCAAAAGGTCTAATTTGAATTTGTGGCACATTTGAATTTGAATCAAATGGAGAAAATAAAAAGAAAAGAGGAAGGAAATTCCAAAGTAAAAAGAAAAGGAAAAGTAGCCCGCTACCCCCGCCCGCTCGGCCTTTCGGCCCATTAGGCCCAACTCGCGCGCGCGCCCTCCCGCCCCTCCTCTCTCTGCGCAGCGGGCCCCACCTGTCGGCGCTCCCGCTTCACCGCGCGTGCGCCATCTCCCTCGCTCTCTCTGCCCGTGGGCCCGGCCCGTCAGCCCCGCTTTCCTCGCGCCCGCACCCGCTTTCTTCTCTCTCTCTGCGCCGCGGGCCCCGACTGTCAGCTTCGCCGTTCTCGCGTAACCGCCGCCGAGCCGCGCGCGCCCGCCTTCTCCGCGCCCACGTCTCACGTGGGGAGCTCGCCCCAACCCCGCCCTCGGCCACTAGAGCCCCGAACCTCACTCGCCCTCTCCCACTCCCTCATTTGCGCACCAACCGGCCCTCTCTCTCGCCCTCTCCCTCGCTGCGCGCACGCCAAATCGCCATCGCCGCGAACCGCCGCCGCCCGAGCTTGCTCCTCCGTCGCCGTTGGAGCTCCGCCGTGTCCATTGCCACGGTAAGCTCCGCCCCGGCGTCCGCAACCCGGAACGCGCTCCAATCTCCTCTCCCCCTCCCTATTTCTCTCTGCCCGCGCTCACCCGCCGTCCGCCGTGCAGCCGCCACCGTCGACCCGGGCTACCGTCTCGTCTCCGTCGCCGTCGAGGAGTCCCCGGGGGCCGCTTTGAGGTAAGGAACCTCCCCCGCCCCTATTGGCCCTTGTCTTGGACTCTATCGCGCTTGATTTCTCGCCGGAGTCAATTAGCGCCGCCGCCGAGCCATTCCACTGTGAACCACCCTCCTCCGGTGCCCTTACCCCGACCCAGACCCCACCAATAGGTTTCCAGTGCCCTCCCCAACCTCCCCGGCCACTCAGGTCGCCCCGGGAACCCGCAGGGCCCCCGCTCCCCTCGTCTCCGGCGAGCTCCTCCGCCCCGGGGGCGAGCGCCGCCGCCCCAGCTAGCCGAAGAAGACGGGAGCCAGCCACCCCATCCCCGCCGTCTATCTTAGATCAGACGGCACGGATTCAAATAACCCGAACTCAATCTCAACCGTCCGTCCAAGATCCATCGGCCCAGAGCCGTTTCCCCGCGCCCCGTCTCTCTGCCAACTGGGCCCCGCCTATCGGCGCGCCCGCGCACTCGCTCTGCCCGCTGGCCCCGCTTGTCAGTCGCCGCGCCCGCGTTCGCGCTGCCCGCTGGCCCCGCCTGTCAGCCGCCCAGGCTGTCGCGTGCCCGCGCGCCCCCGCAGGATCTAATCCTGGCCGTTGATCTGAGATCTAACGGCTGTAAGCGCCCGATACCCTTTCGCCCGCGCATTTTCTTAAAGAACCCCCCGGTTTTCTGGATTTTGTGCCCGCCGTCCCTGGTTTCTCGCAGTTAAGTCCTCAGCCCTTTTATTTAATTTAAAATAGGTCCTTAGGGCATATTTTTAACCCCTAAACTTGTAAAATTCATAACTTTGCCATATGAACTCCAAATTGGGTGCTTCAAATTGCAAAATGTTCATAAAATTATTATCTATCTGTTTATGCAATGTTTCCCTGCTGTTTCCATGTTCCAATTAATGGTTAATCATTAGGATATGATTAAGGTTATTGGAACCCTATTGGAGATAAATAAAAGAAAGTAGACTTTAATAAAGGTTGGAGCACTTAAGTTTATGGACTCAAACACTTAAGTTTAGGAACTTAAACCAGATAATTATTTAATCCCACCACTGACTTAAACCTGAGTAGTGGATAATGACTCATTTTGTATAGTCCTCTACCCCAGGCCTAGAGAACACCAGAGTGCCTATCCCTTTTCTGTTATGAACATGTGACCTCTCTCTGCTGCATATGTTTGGTATTTTGTTTTTGTTTGTTATTTTCCCAAGTGCATAGTGTGAATGATTGCTTTACGTAGACAACGAGCAGTCTGTGTTTCCCGAGGCAGTTGCAGAGGAAGTCCCTGATCAGCAGTTTGGTGAAGGCAAGTGTCCTCTGTCCCATTATGTCCTATTCATTTATAACTTACTACCCCGCATTACTTACTTGAAACCTAAGGATTGACTAGCTTTACACTTTACTTTATCCTTGATGACCTTATGGGCTGTTATGGTTAGCACTCTGCTATTGCCTTAACTTAATCAATGAACATGATGTGACTATTTATGATACTGTTATCCTGATGATGTTGATGATCTTGTGATACTCTAGGGGGCTCAGGCTGTTTCCTGAGTACCTCTCCGTAAGGACCTGTTCGTTGAGAGACCACCCGGGATAACAGTGCAACCATGAGGGTGAAATGGGATGCCCTTAGCTAATTAATTAGAGGAACTAGAGGTGTAGTTGCTTCGCCGTCGTGCCGTCAATGGGGTCCAGGCACAGTGCTTGCTCTGCCGAGGCTGAGTGCCGAGGTTCTTTCGTTTTGCTTTTTTGTTAGTCACTCTCCTGCGGGGAGGGGTACTGTGTTTATCAAACTGGAGAAACCTAACGGGCAGCTACGATCTCTAGGGAATCTTTGTAAAAGCTACGTAGTGATGCCCTGCCGGACCACCTAGGTAGTGGTCAATGGGGATTAGCTCTCCCCGGGTAGAAAGGGAATCATGACTCATGGGTAAAGTGTGCAACCTCTGCAGAGGGTAGTGAAACTGATATATCAGCCGTGCTCACGGTTAAGAGCAGCCTTGGGATCCTCCTTGATTAGAGATACAGATGGTTCGAGATACAAGGATTATGTTATGGTTTTGGTTCGACTATGATGATGATGTTCCTCGATGAGGAAATGGTTTACGGGTTGGTTAATGCTAAAATCTGGCTTCTACTAATGATAAATACTTGACCAACTAAAAGCAACTGCTTGAGCCTAACCCCACATAAAGCTAGTCCACTTTAGCCAAACGGGACATTTGCTGAGTACGTTGATGTGTACTCATCCTTGCTTTACCACAAAACACCAGGTTGTCCACATTGCAACCACTGCTCAGGAGGAGACGAAGTCGTGGAAGGAGACTTCCAGGAGTTCCAAGACTACGACGAATTCTAGGTGTGGGTTGGCGGCAGCCCCCAGTCAGCTGCCTGTGGAGGCCTTATCTTTACTGCGTTTCGCTAGTACTTTGATTTCCCTGTTAAGACAATGACTATGTGGATGTCTATGACTCTGTGATGTAATAAGTTAATACTCTTTCATGTTATTATTCGAGCATTGTGCGATGATGTTCATTTATGTAATCGCTGTGTACGTGAGTTCTGATCCTGGCACGTACATGGTTCGCATTCGGTTTGCCTTCCAAAACCGGGTGTGA
>NC_050101.1:22028548-22033548 GCF_902167145.1 Zea mays
ATTTTAATCACATTAAACCTTAGGAAATTCATAACTTAAAATCTATAACTCCAAAATTAATAATTCTTGTTCCTGTGATCATATTTCATCATGTAGATTATTAATATGTATTTTTCATATATGTTTGGTGTAATGTTAATTTTGCCTATACCATGTATGTCTGTATTGCTACGTTTAGCAGTGAGGACACGAGGATCTGAAGAATCATCCTGGTACCTGGAATCTCAAGGCCCAGGCAAGTTGTGCCCTTGATCACTTCTTTTTACCCACTCATGTTCTAATTAATCATAATGATCTGCATAGGTTAATTTTGATGGGACCCAATAGGCTACCCTAGTTTGTCTATCTTTATACCTTGTTCACCTGTGAACTTTTTGGGTAGTACTTGCTAGTGCTATATGTGGTTTTGGGTATGGAGATACACATTACTATTCATGATTACACTTTTGTTATCAGTTGTTATTTATTGTTCATGTGGAGATCATTATGTTAATTGGAACATGGAGCGACCACCCGGGAAAACAGTGCTACCACAAGGGTGGTATGGGACGCCCTTGGCTGATTAATTAGGAAAGCTAGTGGAAGACTACCTTACCCGAAAGGGGCAAGGGCAGTAGGGGAGAGGTCAGTGTAGGGAGGCCCTCGGGAGGATTTTGCTGCGATGGCGGTCCTGCAAGGGATTCCTGCACTGGATCTTCCTATAAACTGTAGCGGGTTTTCGGAAGCTAGTGGAACTTTGTAAAGGCCTCGTAGTGTTACCCTGCCTCGCTTCCTTGGTAGAGGTGTATGGGATTCATGACCCCTTGGCAGATGGGTAACACGACTTGTGGGTAAAGGGTACAACCTCTGCAGAGTGTAAAACTGGTATACTAGCCGTGCTCACGGTCATGAGCAGCTCGGACCCTCACATGATTAAATTATGGAACTTAAATTCAATTTGTCATATGCATTGCATTGCAGGTGATATTGATACTTTTGTTCTATTACTTAATTGGGTTTGGTATTTACTTATACTTAGTAACTGCTAATAAAATTTTGACCAACTTTAAAAGCAATGCTCAGCTCTAACCATCTTCTTTGGTAAGCCTTACACTTTATGAGCTCCCACCTTTGGTGAGTTCATGCACATTATTCCCCACAACTTGTTGAGCGATGAACGTATGTGAGCTCACTCTTGCTGTCTCACATACACCACAGGTCAGGACCAGGTACTGCAGGATGATGCTCATGGAGGATGCTGTGATGAGATCGTGAGAGGTCTAGGTCGTCGTCTCCCAGTCAACTTTGGGTTGCTGGACCGTTGTCTCCTTATAATGTAATTATTTATTTTGTATAGAACTCCTGTTATATATAAAGTTGTGACATTCGATCCTGTGCCACTATACATCATATGTATGAGACTTGGTCCCAGCATACCTGGTGTTTATGTTAACCCCGGGTTTTGGACCCCTAAAATCCGGGTGTTACAGAAGTGGTATCAGAGGAATGTTGACTATAGGACGAAACCTAGATAGAACTGGACAACCATTATCTACTTACCTTTCCTACTCTGATTCTTTTCTAAAACTTCTCTTAATCCATTCTTATCTATTTCCGCTATACTCTGATTATTCTTACCTTTTCCTTCTAAAGACAAATGTGGAATTCACACTTTGAAATCCTGTGCCTAAAGTGACTTTAGGAATAGGAGACCTAATCCTAGGAACAAAAACAAAACTATTTTTATAAGTGTCTATGTATTTGAATGTTTGTTCTTATGATATCTGTTTGATTTGGATCTTTGATTGAGTGTGATGAGTTGTGGAGTAATGTCCACAATTACATCTGCATATACATCTAGGTATAAAGGATAGCATTTGTAAGATAACTAGACAAACTAGATTATCCCCTTAGAAAATATATGTAGTATTCCGTATCTATCTCATCTTGACACATTCTATCTTACCTTTGGACATTCACCACGTACAACTAATTACCCTAGTCTTAACATAAAATATTTGGTCCAGCCCTGCCAAAGAAATTCCAGTACATAACCAACTATTAGTTTATTCATTCTATCTATTAAATGATTCCCTTGCAAAGCTATCTTACCATATGCTTCTAACTTAGATGGTCAATACCAGGCGGGGTGGTGGAATTGATTTACCTGCTAATCAACAACCCCAACCACAGTCAGCAGGGATGAATCCTCCTAATCCTCCACAAGGCGGAGTTGATCCACTAGTCGCAGCTCAAATGAGAATGATGCAGCAAATGGCTGACACTATGGCAGATATGCGCACCCAAATGCAGCAAGAACGCCAAGAAATGCACCAGGAAAGAGAGGATGCACGTCGGGAAATGCGCCAAGAACGGGAAGAGATACGCCAGGAGAGGAGGGTACAACAACAGCAGCTGCAGCAACAACTTCAACAACAGCAGCAACAACAACAAGTGCCATTTCCTCCACCTACACCACCAGTTCCACCCCGGGACAAACACCGGGAATTCATGAGCCACAAACCACCAACCTTCTCCAACTCCGCAGATCCACTACAAGCAGATGACTGGTTAAAGTCCATAGAGAAGATGCTCAACATAGCCCAGTGCTCGGACCGAGAGAAGGTACTCTATGCATCAGGTCGTCTTGCTGGTCCCGCTGCGGATTGGAGGGATGCGTACTGTGCAGCTCATGCTGCTGCCGATACAATTACCTGGGAAGAATTCTCCACACAATTCAGGAATTACCATATTCCTGCTGGACTCATGAAGATTAAGAGGAAGGAGTTTCTATCTCTCAAGCAAGGAAGTATGTCCGTGAGTGAATATAGGGACAAATTCATCCAGTTATCTCGGTATGCTCCCAGAGATGTTGAGGATGATGAGCAAAAGCAGGAGCTCTTTCTGGATGGATTGATTGGACCCTTGCAATATCAACTGGTATCACACACATTCCCATCTTTCCAAAGGCTACTTGATAAAGCTATTGCTGTAGAGAACAAGAGGAGTATATTTGGAGAGAAAAGAAAGGCTGTCAACCAAGGGCAGGCTGGAAGTAGTTCCCGTCCTCGCTATACTACCACTCCAAGTACACCAGCTAGTGGCAATTCTGGACAACAAACTCAACAGACACCAACTGCTCCTCCAAAAGCAAGCACTCCAGGAGGAACCGTTGCTCCCAACACAACCGCCATCAGAACATGCTTCAAGTGTGGACAACCGGGACACTACGCCAACTACTGTCCCAATAGAGCTGCCTACACTACACCGGCTCCGATGAAGCAAGGACAAGCCTCGGCAGGAAAGAGTCAGCCCCTATCCATCAACCGGGGATATGCCCATCATACAGAAGTAGAAGCTGAACCCAGTGAACTTGAAATTCAAGAAGAAGAGCCGGTTGAAGATGAAGTAGTCGGGGAAGAAGTCAACGAGCAACAAGAATAGAGAGATAAACATAAATATAAATACATATATATATATATTTTACTATTTGTAAGACCTTAATATTAGTTTAGCTATTAGTAGTATTTTCCTATTTTAGTAATAATAATAAGGTTCATTGGACCCTGTGTTTTGCTAATAAGATATGCATCATGCCGAGATTTTGTTTATGCATATGTGTTGAAACCATATGAACATATATCCTTTTCTTACAAATCTCGTGGACGAGATTATTTTTAAGGGGGGTAGGATTTGTAACACCCAAATTCTGAATTTGGAATTGGTAGAAGAAATCTGAACAAAGTATCATTGGGAAATAAGAAAATGAGGAGAAAAAGAATTTTTCTTTTAAAACCATTTATACATTTCATGAAATAAATAAACAAGGAGAATAAAACTTAAACTAGTAATAATAAAAAAGTATGGTTTATATTCACCCTTGGATTTCAATTGATACATTTGAAAAATCTGAAAACTAAAATAGAAGTATAAATTTGAATTTGGAATAGAAAATAGAAAATAAAAGAGAAGGGAAGAACTAAGAAAAATATTACATAAAATAAAATAAATAAACATCCTTCACACTTATATTAATAAATTATACCTTTCAAACTGAGGACAAGTTATTCACAAAGTTTAAACTCAAACTTGAATTCAAATTGGAGAAAAGAAAATACAAAATAAAAAGAAAAAAAGAGAAAAACTTAACTGGGCCACCAACCTGGTATTTGGCCCACTTCAGCTTTTACCTCGCGCGGCCCATGCACCAGAGAACCGGCGCCGACATGGGGGACCCACGGGGCAGCCTCTCATCCCCTCACGCGCGCTCTCGTTGTCTCGCTGGCATGCGGGGCCCCCTGCCCAGTCTCTCGACCCGCGCTCGCTCCTCCCTCCCTCTCTCTGGTCCGCGGGGCCCGCTTGTCGGGTTCGTCTTCAACAGCTTCGCCGATCGCGCCGCGCGGACTCCGCGAAACTCTCCGGGGATTCTCGGCCTCCGTGCAACGGCCGCGGGTCGCTCCTTGGGTATAAAGCCGAAGCTCCGTGACCCCTTCCCTCATCCACCCGTGAGCTCAAGCAAAAGAAGGCCGCCGCCGCCACCACCATAATCGTGTTCGCCGAGACACCCGCCGTGGGCATCGGGGACCGCCGCCGTCACCTCGCTCCGTTCGTGGCTCGGGATCTTCGGCGGGTCGTTGCGGAAGCTTTGGTGCACGTAGTTGAAGAATCGGGGCGGTCTTGCTTCGGTAATTGCTCGCCGGAGACTTTACCTTGACTCCAATCCGCCGCGCACCGCGGCCGTGTCTCCCTGCCCTCTTCGATCAACGGTATGTGACCCTAATCGATACGCTACAGTTCGGGCATCGTGTATAAGTCTTCGGATTTGAGAATGGCACACTGGGGCGCCTAATCGCTTGACTCCGGCGATGGTCCGCCGCGCACGGGGGTATTCCGGTGGCCGGAGTTGGGCGGGGTTCGGCCGGGAATCGTGGGCCGTCGATTTCTCGTTGTATGGCTCGGATTAGAAGGCGGGTAACGTTTTGGTAGGTTTCGCGTCAGCCGTTGATATCCGATCGGATGGA
>NC_050101.1:22061048-22063548 GCF_902167145.1 Zea mays
ACTTTCCTCTAATTTGTATAATCTTTTCCTTCTCTCTTTTCTTAATCCTAGGATTATTTTAGGATTTAATTTCTCATTTGGATATTTAATATTTTTCTTGTCACACAATGCACACAAAAATAAAATATCCAGCATGATGCAACAATTTAGTAGCATATCTTTTCATTATTTGTTCTTGGACATGGTGTTCTCATATGATGATGAATAATGATCAAACTCACATAAAGAGAAGATGTTTCTCTATTGCTATTATTCCTAGCAATTACAAAGTGGGTGTTACATGCGTCGCCGGCACGAAGGCCGTGCGATCCGTCAAGTTATCATGAATCATCGGATCGGCGGGCAGAGCCCGCGTCAGCCTTTTATCTAATAAATGCGCCCCTCCCGGAAGTCGGGGTTTGTTGCACGTATTAGCTCTAGAATTACTACGGTTATCCGAGTAGCACGTACCATCAAACAAACTATAACTGATTTAATGAGCCATTCGCAGTTTCACAGTTCGAATTAGTTCATACTTGCACATGCATGGCTTAATCTTTGAGACAAGCATATGACTACTTGCAGGATCAACCAGGTAGCACGTCCTCGCAGACGGGCCAGCGCCGGCCTCCGCGCGGAGGCGTCGTGCGGGCTGGCCGTCGTTCATTCGGGCGGACCGATTCTTGGGCGCGTGACGCCAACGCGTCTCCGGCCTTCAGCGTGAGCCACATCCGAGACCAAAAGCGCCAGCGAGGTGTCCTCGGTGCCGTCGGCCATAGGCCGACGGCGGCACGAGGCAAACGCCGCGGGCGCTCTCGAGCCGACGAGCCGCACCCTGGGGGGTGAGCTCGACGAAGGCAACGTGTATCGAGCACGGCTTCCCGTGGGACGGGTAGCAGCACACAAGCACTTCTCAGCGCAGCAGGCATAGGATGCCCGCACGAGCGATGGGACACGGGCGCCGGGAGTCGGCCGCACGGTAGCGGGGGTCCTCCAAGCAGTCACGGGTCCAAGACAACTCATGCGCCAGCGTAGCCACTACGGTCGAGCCATCCAAAGCATCCCTCCGCGCTGGGCGCGGCGGGTCTGCTTGCTAGGACGGCGACCGAAGGTCCACCGAGCGCGGGAGAAACGGAAAACGCATCGAGCAACGGGCCATCCCACGGTGCAGCCACTCGTCCAGGGCGTCTGGCCGGCGGTAGCCAGCCATAGCCGGTCGTGGCTGCGTCACGGCCGAACCATGGCCGGCCAGGCAGCCAACAGCGCCAGCCGGAGCTGGGCGCGGTAGGGTGTCGACCGGCCATGGCTAGGCCGCGAGGGGGTGCGGGGCTCGGCCGAGGAGATCTGGAGGAGACGCTGGAAACGCTATGGTTTCAGCAGCGTTTCGCCCGGGTTTCGGCTGCACGAGTTCCCTACCCCCTACTATACCTGAGGGGCATACCCCCTCCCAGGACTTCGGGGAGTTCTGCCTTCAGAAAACCAGGGCATTTTCCCAGGACCCCACGAAACCCATCTAAGATGGCTGGACACAGCGTTTTTGCTCAGAATCAGGGGTTTCGCTAGCGTGACCCGTTTTCCCTCTCGGGTGGACCCGAACTTCCACGTCTCACGCAAGGGGACCACGGGAGGGTCCCGTGCCCATCCACGTGCCTGTTTTCGCGGCCGTGGCCGAAAATCCGTTTTTGGCCCGTTCGCCATGGTGAACCCCTCGTTTTCACCCAAAACGCAAGGCCGAACAGCCCTGCCGCCCGTTGCCTTGCGTCTCCTCCCGTTTTTCCTCCCTTCCACCGTGCCCTTCAACCGAGACCTACGTAGCAGCCTCGGTGTCTTTCCACGCGCTTGGACTTAGCCCGTTTTCTCGGCCGTTGCCGAACCGTTGTTTTCGGCCCGCGCGCCATGGCGAACACCTCGTTTTCAGCCCAAACGCAAGGCCGAACAGCCCTGCCGCCCGTCGCCGCGCGCCTCCTCCCGTTTTCCCTCCGTTCCACCTTTACCTTCACTCCAGACATGCGCTCTAGGTTCGGTGTCATTCCACACGCTGGGACATAGCCCGTTTTCGCGGCCGTGGCCGAACCGTTGTTTTCGGCCCGCGCGCCATGGCGAACCCCTCGTTTTCAGCCCAAACGCAAGGCCGAACAGCCCTGCCGCCCGTCGCCGCGCGCCTCCTCCCGTTTTCCCTCCGTTCCACCTTGCCCTTCACTCAAGACATGCCCTTTAGGTTCGGTGTCTTTCCACACGCTTGGACTTAGCTTATTTTCGAGTTCGTGCCCGAGCCTCCGTTTTCGGCCCGCGCGCCATGGCGAACCCCTCGTTTTCAGCCCAAACGCAAGGCCGAACAGCCCTGCCGCCCGTCGCCGCGCGCCTCCTCCCGATTTCCCTCCGTTCCACCTTGACCTTCACTCCAGACATGCGCTCTAGGTTCGGTGTCTTTCCACACGCTGGGACTTAGCCCGTTTTCGCGTCCGTGCCCGAGCCTCCATTTTCGGCCCGCGCGCCATGGCGAACCCCTCGTTTTCAGCCA
>NC_050101.1:22078548-22091048 GCF_902167145.1 Zea mays
TATTCACCAGTAACAAGCCACTGTAATTTTTGCAGAATTTTTGGAACTTTATAAAAGCAACTTGTAGTTCAAACCTACTCCAGAACATTAAAAGAATAAAAGAAAAGGAAAGAAGAAATAAACCTCATCTCAATAAGTCTAACTTGAGAACTTATCATTCATCACTAAGACTTAAAAGGAATTCAGTGGAACCCCAAAAATAAACCTACCCCTTACCTTAGCTAAGTTTAACCCAATTTACCAAGTATACCACCCAAGGGTCTTACATAAGTAAAGTTAACCTTGTTTAACTCAAGAAGGATCATACACCCTTAAAGTTGTAATTTCTAAAAGCACATATCATATCATGCATATATCTTACGCATTGCATTCATTAGATTGTAATCTTGCCGACGGAGAGTACGTGCTCATCCCCGAGCAAGGACCTGTCCAAGAGGAGGACCAGGAGCAGGCTTCAAAGGCTGCTATTGAGGATCTCCCCGCAGCCCCAGCAATTGAAGGCAAGCCCCGGTTTTATGCATAACCTGTTAATTATGCTATTTTACTACACTTAATGCTTGTAGGATTGAATGTGCACTTAAGTGTAGGAGTTGCTTGAAACCTCTAGTTGCATGAACTTAGGATTCCTTTTTGAGATGAATACTAGTATGCTAGGTCGAGTAGCTGCTTGCTAATCAGGATCTCGGTAGAAGTCGAGTGATTTTTCTAGCACTCGCGCGAGGTCAGGAATTGATTGTATTCATCTTGAGAATGGGATATATGTTGGTCTATGGTCTTGGATCCAGGGAGGATGCCTTGTCCATGAGACGGGAAAAATGAATTAAGGATTAATGTGTGGATACCTGAGTCAAGCTTTTGAACGTACTAAGCACATGCCGGGAAAAATGGTAACCGGTAAACCTAGTACCCGAGTGAAGCCGGGCGCGGACTTTATCCCTCATGCGACCTGAGACTGGGTCTCCCATGCTAGCTATGGTGGGTACAAGTGCGGTCACTTTACGGCGGCAGCCGGGGTCAGTGGAGCATTGTATGCCAAGGCGGTGAGGCCTGGACGCGAACGGGGAATCGATGGGGACGGTTGTCATGTGCGAGGTCGGAGTACCCTGACATGACGTGTGTTTAGGTTTACCTTGCAAGGTTAAAACTCGATTCAAATCGTCTGCTTCTCGCAGCTAATGAGACTGCTTGATTCCTTGTACTGCATCGAGTAAGAAGTGAAATGTGGATATATGAGATAACTTGTTGATTGAACTAAATGCTTGTTACCATGTATGCTTAGAAGGAGCAAATCTAGCTAAGTTAATGATGGTAGAATTTGAAAAGCTAAAAATTGATTTTAGAAACAGCTAGTGCTTTTGGCAAACCAAACCCCTCAGCCAAACAGCTGCATAGTCTAGAGGTAGAGGAGTAGACTCCTCACACCGGTTAAGTCTAGCTGAGTATTAGTATACTCAGCCTTGCTTGTGGCACAATTTTTGCAGGTACCATGCAGGATTTGGTTGATGGTGTGACTTGGCCTACCACCCTGCCACCGGGTTGGACGGTCGAGTGGGATGTTGCTCCGGCAGGAGAGGAGCATGAGGAGTAGTGGGCTAGGCCTTGCCCATTTCCTCATTACCGACGACATCGATTATCCGCTGCACCTTAATTTGTGAACTCTATTGCTACTCAAAACTCCGATTTATGTAATAACTCAGTACTTAAATTGAGGTTTCCTGTTTTATTGTATTTCTTCTGTGACTCACCTTCGAGTGAGATTGTGGAATTTGATCCTGGTTAAGTGGCTCTATCAGACTAGATCTGAAGGACTGACGGGTTATTCCGATTTAAGTGTGTTACGGCCCCTGAGGCGTGACTTAGGCACTTAAGCTGGAATAATTCGGGTGGTTCTGCCACAGCTGGTATCGGAGCAAATTCCACCACAGAGAAGGACAATAAACCACGAATACCAATTTTCAAAATCTAAAACTTGCCTAGAAACTACTACGGATCGTCAGGACCAGATCGCTAGACCTAGGACGAAAGGCCTTAGGCATAGAGGGAGAAATAGGTGGCTAATTAATTAGGCCCTGTGGGCCAATACTTATATTTTTAAGGATGCCCTAAAAAGGCACCCTATTTTCCTTTGAGAGGCAACGTTTCTTTCAGCATGCATGCATTGTAAAACACAAAGAGGAATTAAATTTGAGCTAACCCCTTTTCTTCGAAACCATCCGGCTCTCTTTTTCTTTTTTCCTTCCACCATAATCCTTATCTTTGATTCCCTTCCGCAGATGAATTCACCCACCCCCGCCAGTGGAGGAGACTCTCGTTTCAGTTCTGACTTCCTTTCTCGCGATGGCTTTCCTTCCATCTTGTGGGAAGTACTTAACTCCGCCGGTTACTCTACGCCCCCTTTGTACACGGTGCAGTTGTATGAGGAGCATCGGGTACCTCGTTGTCGGGTCTGGCTAACTTTGGAGGCTCATCCCCTTCAGCCGGGTTGGCGTTCTCTTGACTCCGAGACGATTGGACTCAGGACGGACGACACTGTTGAGGCAGCAGCCATGAAGACTCTGACGACTTTCTGTGGCTACCATCCCCTGGAGATGGTGATGCACCCCTTGGGACTCTTCCCTGCTGAGAAGAAGGATGATCCCATGTGGTGTAACCGCGTGAGCCATGTGAAGGATGTGTGGGCAATGTATCCTGACTTGGTTGGGAGGGTCACCGTTCAGTGCATGAGTGCGTTGTACCGCCTTCAGGCCCTTCAGAGCGATGCGATGACACTTCTTGCTAACACCGCTCAGACTGCCAAGCTCACTCTCGACAGTCGGGAAGATTTTGTGGTCGACCTATCCACAGAGTTGGTGGAGAAGGATCTGCAAGTGGAAAGGCTGAGCCAGCGTATCACCACCCTGGAGCAGCAAGTGGAGATCCGGGACAACACTATTGATGTCTTGGAGAACCAGCTTCACGACGTGCAGAGGGAACTCGAGGAAGCAAATGACCACTTGGACATGCACCACCTGGAGATGGAGGCCAATGAAGCAGGAAGCGAGGGAGAAGAGGCTCCCGAGGAGCTAGGACCAGCCTTGGTGCAAATGGGACTACCTCCGCGAAGCCCCCTTCACCCGTATCCAGTGTCGCTTCCACCACTCAGGGTTAAGCAGTCGCTTTGACATTTTTAGGCGGATAGAAACCTATGCGAGCTTAGTAGTATCACATTTTGGACTAGGCTTATGGGTACTTTCCCCTGATTAATGTAACCCTGTAAACTTTTGAAATCTGTGGGATCCTTGTCACCTTGTTATCTTCATTTCGAACCTAATATTATGATTATGGCATTTTCCTTCCATATGAGGTGATATCTTGTCGTTCGGAAATGTGAGTCGGGATAACAATGGCGACAATCTTTGTTTTCAGATGGCAGCTAGGCAGCGTCGCGGGCAGAACGAGCAAGCTCCCCCGCCACCTCCCCCAGCTCCCACAGTGCAGGAGCTGATGGCCCAGCAGAATGAGATTCTGCGACAGCTCTTGCAGCGCCAGCCCCACCCTCAGCATCATGGTGGAGGCCAGCATCAGCGACCTCCGGCTATGGCAACATATCAGGAGTTTCTGAGCACGCAACCGCCCTTGTTCACCAAGGCAGAGGATCCGTTGGACGCCGACGTGTGGCTTCGCGTCGTCGAGTCCAAGTTTCCCCTCCTCGCAGGAGACTGCCCTGATGAGGCCAAGGCTCGCTTCGCCGCACAGCAGCTTCGCGGCCCTGCTCGGACTTGGTGGGACCACTTCCGTGCTATGCTCCCAGCTGATCGTGAGGTATCTTGGGAGGAATTCAAGACTGCCTTCAGGGGACACCACATCCCAGCTGGCATTCTTGATCGGAAGTTGAATGAATTCCTGGCCCTTAATCAAGGAACCCGCACGGTACTGCAGTATGCGCAAGCCTTCAACGACTTATGCCAGTATGCAGGGTATCATGCTGATTCTGATGAAAAGAAGAGGGATCGCTTCCACAGGGGTCTCAATACCAAGCTGCGGGAACGACTCAACACTGTCCGGGCTGATAGCTTCAATGAGTTGGTCAACCTGGCCATCTCTCAGGAGGATTGCATTGTTGCTCACCGGGCAGAGAAGAAGAGAAAGGCACCAATGGCAGCACCATCCGCTCAGGCTCAGAGGTTTCGGATTGTTTCTCACAATCAGAGCAGGGGTTTTCAGCAGCAGCAGGCAGATGGGTGATCAGGCCACCGCAGCAGCAGCAGCAGCAGCAGGCACCCAACCGCTATCCAGCTCCCGCCCCAAGGAATAATCAGCATCCGCAGCAGAAGCAGTTCCGCCAGGGCAATGGGAACAAGTGTTTCACTTGTGGCAATGTGGGCCACTATGCCAAGAATTGTCCCAGGAACCAGCAGAGGCAGATGCCAGCACCAAATCAAGACAAGGGAAGAAAGCAGAAGGTGCAGGTCAGGCAAGGGAAGCTCAACTTCACTGCTCTAGAGGAAGTGCCAGAAGGAGCTCCTATCATGACCGGTACCTTTTCAGTTTATAATCAACCTGCTTTAATTCTGTTTGATTCTGGTGCATCTCATAGTTTCATTAGCCAAAGGTTCAGTGCTAAATGTAAATTGCCATTCTCTCACTCAAAAGGGTCATTCATGATAGTCACACCTGGGGGTAAAATTGCAACTAATCAATTAAACCAAAGTGTGCCTATTCAACTGGGAAGCCACATTATCAAAACCACTCTTCTTGTGTTGGGATTGGAAAATGTGGACATTATTCTAGGCGCAAATTGGATGACCTTGCACCAAGTTATGCTTGATGTAGCCAGTCGTACCGTGGAAGTTAATTCTCCTTTCTGCGGGAATTTCACTTTGATTCTGCCTAGTCAGGGTTCTTCTCAGTCATGTGCTTTCTCTATGACGGAGTTACCCCTGAAGAAGATCCCAGTGGTCTGTGAGTATGCAGATGTCTTTCCTGATGAATTGCCAGGAATGCCACCGGACCGGGATATTGAATTCGCCATCGAGTTGCAACCGGGAACGGCCCCAATTTCCAAGAGGCCCTACCGAATGCCACCCGCAGAGTTGGCAGAGTTGAAGAAGCAGTTGCAAGAGTTGCTGGACAAGGGATTTATTCGCCTAAGCACTTCGCCTTGGGGATGTCCAGCACTATTTGTGAAAAAGAAGGATGAAAGCTTGAGGCTGTGTATAGATTACCGCCCTCTTAATGCAGTAACTATCAAGAACAAGTATCCTTTGCCTCGTATTGATGTTCTCTTTGACCAGTTGGTCGGGGCCAAGGTGTTTTCCAAGATAGACCTTCGCTCTGGCTACCATCAGATCAAAATACGAGCAAGTGATATTCCGAAGACGGCATTCTCAACCAGATATGGGCTATATGAATTCTTGGTGATGTCATTCGGGCTGACAAATGCACTAGCATATTTTATGTATCTGATGAATTCTGTTTTTATGCCGGAATTGGACAAGTTCGTGGTGGTTTTCATCGATGACATTCTGGTGTACTCAAGGAACGAAGAAGAACATGCCGGGCATTTGCATGTAGTGCTTCAACGTCTGCGAGAGCACCACCTTTATGCCAAGTTATCCAAGTGTGATTTTTGGCTAAAGGAAATCAAATTCTTGGGTCACACTATCTCCCAGGCTGGAATAGCTGTTGATCCTGACAAAGTGCAAGAGGTGATGAATTGGAGGCCACCAACAACTGTTCGCCAGATTCGGAGTTTTCTGGGATTGGCTGGTTATTACCGAAGATTTATTCCGGACTTCTCTCGAATTGCGAAGCCTATTACTGAGTTGCTGAAGAAAGAAGTCAAGTTTGTGTGGAGTCAGAAGTGCGAAGATGCCTTCCATGCATTAAGGCAGCATCTGACCACAGCACCAGTACTAGCGCAACCCGACAGCAGCAAGCCTTTTGATGTGTATTGTGATGCCTCTGGCACCGGGCTAGGTTGTGTCTTGATGCAAGACAACCGAGTCATTGCTTATGCCTCAAGAGCACTCAGGCCTCATGAGCAAAACTATCCCACTCATGACCTTGAGTTAGCAGCAGTGGTTCATGCATTGAAGATGTGGAGGCACTATCTAATGGGAACCCACTGCAACATCTTCACTGATCATAAGAGCCTTAAGTACATTTTTACTCAGGCTGATCTCAACATGAGGCAGAGAAGATGGCTAGAGCTGATCAAGGATTATGACCTGGAGGTACATTATCACCCAGGGAAAGCTAATGTGGTAGCAGATGCCTTGAGTCGGAAGTTGCAATGCAACTGTATTCTGATGGATTCTCGCATTAACACCTTGTGTGATGAGTTGAGCAAGATGCAAATTGAAGTGATTTCTTCTAGTTCTTTGTCTCACATTTCTGTTGAGCCAGCTTTGCAAGACCAGATTATCATGGCCCAGCTCAGTGACAAAGGAGTGCAGATTATCAAGAAGAATCTCCATCAGAAGGTTGAGAAGTATAATTGTTTCCGCCAGGATGAGAAAGGTGTGTTATGGTTCAAAAGCAGATTGGTGATTCCTAAGGACCAGGATCTCAAGAGGAGAATTTTGGACGAAGCTCATCTCTCCAAATTCTCTATGCATCCGGGAAGCACCAAGATGTACCATGATCTGAAGCTTTTGTACTGGTGGACCAGAATGAAGAGGGAGATAGCCCAGTATGTATCAGAGTGTGACACCTGTCAGAAGATAAAGGCAAGCCACTTGAAGTCCGCTGGAGCCTTGCAACCACTGTCCGTACCTTCGTGGAAGTGGGACGACATCAGCATGGATTTCATTGTGGGTCTGCCCAACACCTCTCGTCATCATGATTCGATTTGGGTTATTGTGGACCGATTGACGAAAGTGGCACATTTTCTTCCTGTGCACACCACTGATAAGGCTCAGAAGTATGCAGAATTGTATATTGACCAGATCGTGTGTTTGCACGGCTTACCTCGGACCATTGTTTCTGACCGAGGAGCCCAATTTGTTGCTAGATTTTGGGAACAATTGCAAGAGTCTTTGGGAACCAAGCTAATCAGGAGTTCAGCCTACCACCCACAGACTGATGGTCAGACGGAAAGGGTAAACCAGATTCTGGAGGATATGCTGAGAGCTTGTGCGATCGATTGTGGCAAGAACTGGGATAAGCACCTCTCCTTGGCAGAGTTTGCTTATAACAATAGTTATCAATCCAGCCTAAAGATGGCACCTTTTGAAGCTCTCTATGGAAGAAGGTGCAGGACACCACTCAATTGGTCTCAGCCTGGTGAAAGCGAAGTTTTTGGACCTGACTTAGTGACTGAAGCCGAAAGGAAGGTCAAGCTAATCAGGAAGAATCTAGAAGCTGCTCAGGCCAGGCAAAAGAGCTATCATGATAGAAGAAGGAAACCTCTCCAGTTCGAGGTGGGAAGTTTTGTATACCTCAAGGTATCACCCACCAAGGGAGTGCAGAGGTTTGGGATCAAAGGCAAGCTAGCCCCTCGTTACATTGGACCGTATGAGATCATAGAAGCATGTGGACCCGTGGCATACAAGCTGAAGTTACCTTCAAGGATGTCTGCCATTCACAGTGTTTTTCATGTATCTCAGCTGAAGAAGTGTGTTCGATTGCCGACGGAGATCATAGCAGAGCCAGAATTGGAGATAGAGCCAGATCTCTCGTACCAAGAGTACACCTCCAAGATTCTGGATTGCAAGGAAAGATCAACTCGGGCTAAATCGATCAAGATGTTTAAGGTCCAGTGGAGTAATCACTCAGAGGAGGAAGCTACTTGGGAAACCGAGGAATTCTTAAGATCCAACTTCCCCGATTGCCTACCTAAGGAAGCTGGTATGTAATCATCCCCAACCCCTCCTCCTGCCTTTCGAATCTAATTTCCAAAAATATGATCTTAATTCAGAATGGAGTAACTATAAAGTAAAACTTAAAAGGACTTCCTTCTGAAGTTGCAAAGAGAATGACATTCGAAGAGCAGTTTTGCCCTAATAATAACAATCATCACCCCTTTTCCTATCAGTCTCACCCTTCGTTTCACCCCGGGAGGACTCTGGCCCGAATCTCGGGACGAGATTCCTTTAAGGGGGGAAGGCTGTGACACCCCAGTGTCACCTAGGGTTTCTCTTGAAAAAGCCAAACCAAGAACCATTATTTCATGTAAACCAAAGTAAGCATAAACAACAAAACAATTTAAGTGAGAAAGAATTCACCAAGCATATACTTAAAAGTGTCATGATCAAAACAATTGAGACTTTTGAAAGGTAAGAATGTGCAACCCTAATTCAAAACCCTAAGTGAGCCCCATGAACAAAATTCAAGAAAATAAGAAAAAGGGGATGAAAAGTTTAAAATTAGGAATTAGGCCAATTATAAAAATTGAAGTATATTTATTAAGCAACAAGAAAGATTGAGAAAGCTTAGCCAAAATAATTCAAGAAAACCCCCAAATCAAGCTTCTTTTGTAGGGACTCATTGGGAATTCTGAATTTCAGAATTCTGAAATTCAGACCTTGAGCCAAAGATCAGGGATGTTCACCTTGATCCCTAACTCGAATCCTAATGGCCCCATTGACAAAATTGTGTCTAACTAACCCCTCTGTCATGTGCCAGAAGATGGCATTGGGACGCGAGCCCTAGACACGACAAAACCTTGGATTTGCCTCGGGTTTGGGCAGGGAGACAGACCGGATTTCCTGGCTCCATATCTCTGCAACCAGTAGGCAAAATCCTATGACCCCCACACAAGAATGGTAGCTTGTAGGGAGGAGAAGAGGTTTCGTGCACTGACCAAGGCGAGAGCAGGCTCGGATGAGCGACCACACGCGCCAGAACTTGGGCAGAACGCACGGGCACACGTGTTCGACCCTGGTCGGCACGCCAGAGCTCGCCCAACCCGCGCGCGCGCTCACCCTGGCGTCCGGTCAAGTCCGCCACGCGCCCACGCCCTCGGCCGTGCTCGCCCGCGCCTATAAAGCCTCCCCGGGCGCACCTCTCTTCGCCCCGCACTCACCCTCACCGGCCAGCCACTTTCCCTTAGCTCCGGCGAGCTCAATTCCGCCCGCCATTGCCGCCAAAGCTTCGGCCACCGTGGCCAGCCCACTCCAGCCACCCTCAAGCCCAGCCAGTGCTTCGGCTAGCTCCGCCAGTAGCCCGTGAAGCTTGCCAAGCCCTCGGACCCGGCCGGACTTCACCGGAGGCCCGAGATCAACCTCACCGGACTTCGGTCTTCCGCCGCCGCGCGTGGACCGGACTAACCAGTGAGTCTCCGACCAATTCCTTGCGCTCATAGCTTCTCTGGCATCCCGTGGACCTCCCTGACCCATTTGATTGAACTATCTCGCCGTGACCAGGCCGGTCTCCTCGCCGCCGACGAGCATCCCCGCCTGCGCGCGTGGACCGACCGACTCCGGCCATCTCCGACGGCGTTCCGCACACCGTTGTGATCCCCGCGACCTCCCCTTCACCCTCGGCCACTTCACCGGAACAGTCTCGCCGCCGGTAAGCCCCTCCGCCCTTTTCCTCGCCGCGGCTACTGTTTAAGGTAGAAGAAGGACCTCGGGTTAGGTTTTGTAGAACCCGAGGGGTTTTCTGGAATGTCAGCGACTCATGTGAATAGTAACCTAAGGACTGATTCACGAAGGAAACTTAGAAAAACCGCCAGGGACCCCAGTGCAAAGTGGTTTTCCATTTAATCAATTCTGTTATTCTTTTTAAATAACCAGAGAACTTGTAAAATTCATAACTTGATGAATTCCTAATCAAAAGATGTCAAACCAATTTTGTTAGCTCCTGAATATTATGATCTATCATTTAAAAATAGTAAACCCCATGCTTTCTGTTCAAAATTTTAGAGTTTAAAATTAAAAACAGAAACCTTCTAACCCTTGTTTAATTAAGGAAAATTAGTTTTTCTTTTGTGCTGAGCTTAAGAAAATTTGTAGATGTTTATACCTTAATTAGACACTGTTTAAAAATAGTAGGAACCCCAGCATTAGAGATTATGATGTAGTTACTCATTTAAGGCTATTTTCCCCAAAACTTAGAGAAAATCAGAAAGGCCTTAGAAATTAATGAACAGTGATTAAGATTATTTTTCCTAGTTTACTTATGTAACAGAGAACCTAGGAAAAATACAAGGACCATTAATTTAGACCAGTTTTAAATTAAAATGATTTGTTTAGCCTTATATAGACTGAAAATCAATTATTAGAATTGCAAAACTATAACCAAAGTGGTTAATAAAAATCCAGTGAACTTATAACCACCAGAGCCCCACTACAAAAATACAGAGCACCCCAGCCCAACTTTTTAAGTAAGGAAAATAAATACAAAGTGATAATAAGGCATTTTCCAAATAATCAGGAACAACCCCTTTTTAATGTGATAATGGGCAACCAAAAATTAGCTAAGTCCATGATGAGATAAACCACCAGGGAAAAATGCAAACCCATGAAAAGGAAGTAAACCCATACCTTTTGCTAGTAATTTATGAGAAAGGCCATTTAAGTCAAATAATGCAAACCACCCCTTCCCTTAAGCAAAAAGATGTCAAACTTCAGAATGATTGCTCTTGCACAAAATAATAACCAAAAAAAATAAGAACTCTGTTGTTTGATGTTTTTCAAATATAGTGGTAGTAGAAAGCACCCATTTGGCTAGAAACTTGAGAAAACCATAGAAAAATAATTGAAAGGTATTAGTGACTAGAAAATTTTATCAAGTCATGTTATAACACCTAAAAGCCAGCAAAAATAAGTTTTAGAGAATTACCCACTGTCAAACAATAGTTGTAGTTCAAAGCACCCCTTCTGCCCTAAAATTTGGTAATTTTGTCCAGAGAAAACCATTCACTTTCTGACCCCCAAATTTTGTGACAGAGAATTATTCACCAGTAACAAGCCACTGTAATATTTGCAGAATTTTTGGAATTTTATAAAAGCAACTTGTAGTTCAAACCTACTCCAGAACATTAAAAGAATAAAAGAAAAGGAAAGAAGAAATAAACCTCATCTCAATAAGTCTAACTTGAGAACTTATCATTCATCACTAAGACTTAAAAGGAATTCAGTGGAACCCCAAAAATAAACCTACCCCTTACCTTAGCTAAGTTTAACCCAATTTACCAAGTATACCACCCAAGGGTCTTACATAAGTAAAGTTAACCTTGTTTAACTCAAGAAGGATCATACACCCTTAAAGTTGTAATTTCTAATAGCACATATCATATCATGCATATATCTTACGCATTGCATTCATTAGATTGTAATCTTGCCGACGGAGAGTACATGCTCATCCCCGAGCAAGGACCTGTCCAAGAGGAGGACCAGGAGCAGGCTTCAAAGGCTGCTATTGAGGATCTCCCCGCAGCCCCAGCAATTGAAGGCAAGCCCCGGTTTTATGCATAACCTGTTAATTATGCTATTTTACTACACTTAATGCTTGTAGGATTGAATGTGCACTTAAGTGTAGGAGTTGCTTGAAACCTCTAGTTGCATGAACTTAGGATTCCTTTTTGAGATGAATACTAGTATGCTAGGTCGAGTAGCTGCTTGCTAATCAGGATCTCGGTAGAAGTCGAGTGATTTTTCTAGCACTCGCGCGAGGTCAGGAATTGATTGTATTCATCTTGAGAATGGGATATATGTTGGTCTATGGTCTTGGATCCAGGGAGGATGCCTTGTCCATGAGACGGGAAAAATGAATTAAGGATTAATGTGTGGATACCTGAGTCAAGCTTTTGAACGTACTAAGCACATGCCGGGAAAAATGGTAACCGGTAAACCTAGTACCTGAGTGAAGCCGGGCGCGGACTTTATCCCTCATGCGACTTGAGACTGGGTCTCCCATGCTAGCTATGGTGGGTACAAGTGCGGTCACTGCACGGTGGCAGCCGGGGTCAGTGGAGCATTGTATGTCAAGGCGGTGAGGCCTGGACGCGAACGGGGAATCGATGGGGACGGTTGTCATGTGCGAGGTCGGAGTACCCTGACATGACGTGTGTTTAGGTTTACCTTGCAAGGTTAAAACTCGATTCGAATCGTCTGCTTCTCGCAGCTAATGAGACTGCTTGATTCCTTGTACTGCATCGAGTAAGAAGTGAAATGTGGATATATGAGATAACTTGTTGATTGAACTAAATGCTTGTTACCATGTATGCTTAGAAGGAGCAAATCTAGCTAAGTTAATGATGGTAGAATTTGAAAAGCTAAAAATTGATTTTAGAAACAGCTAGTGCTTTTGGCAAACCAAACCCCTCAGCCAAACAGCTGCATAGTCTAGAGGTAGAGGAGCAAACCAAACCCCTCAGCCAAACCGCTGCACCTTAATTTGTGAACTCTATTGCTACTCAAAACTCCGATTTATGTAATAACTCAGTACTTAAATTGAGGTTTCCTGTTTTATTGTATTTCTTCTGTGACTCACCTTCGAGTGAGATTGTGGAATTTGATCCTGGTTAAGTGGCTCTATCAGACTAGATCTGAAGGACTGACGGGTTATTCCGA
>NC_050101.1:22103548-22121048 GCF_902167145.1 Zea mays
CCAACCCCGTGGGGTCTATAAGCTAGGCAGCTGGTTTCCCCCTTCTCTGCCCTCTTCGTAGGTTCGGCTACCAGAGACAGGACCGTGCGCAGGAAGGGGGGGAATCGTCGTTACAAGACCCCGGACATCGCCGGTGCCGCTCGAGCTTCGTCGCGCGATTTGGTTGTGTCATTGCGCCATTGTGCTCCTGTGGTGGCTCCCCATCGTCACGAACCTCCCGAGATGCTCATGGTGGCGACTGTGACCTTGAGGACTCGTCGGAAGTTGGAGTTTGGGCGGAGCGCACCGTCACGGGGGTCTAGGTCACCGCACTGCGATCCTCCGGTGAGAATCCCCTCACAGCCCTTACCTTTACCTCTACGTGATCTAGCATCGAGTGCGGTAGATCGTTGTGCGCCTGTGGCTAGCGATTTGTGGCCGGAGCCTAGGCGCCGCCGCGGTGCTGCATAACACCGTGAGCCCTGCCCAAATCCCAGCACCTCCAACACTAAACCCACCCTTCACATGTTCGCCCTGACCTCCACACCATGTAGCACGTTTTGGATCATAGTCTCGTGCTTGGCAGGGAAAAACTGGGTGCTCGGATCTGCGCGGCTGTGGATGGGGCATGGCGCCGTCGCCCAGCTCGGGCGCAGGGAGGAAGAAACGTGGGTGACCGTCGGATCCTCGTTTGGACGGTCCAGATTTGATGGAGCGCAGCAATTGGGTCGGGGTAGCGTGTGCCGTTCGATTTAGATCCGGTGGTTGACAGAGTGCGCCCTTTTAAAATGACCGTGATCTAATCCAGGCCCTCGTTTCTGGGTTGGGCGGATGAGATTGCGCCATACCCTTTCGTGGCGCCATTCTTTCTAAAGAGACCCTGGAAAATGTATTGAGTCAACCCGCAGTCCTGCGTGGGTTGAGTCTGAGTCACAGGAATTTTTGTAGAGTAAACCCTGCTGTTCTCAGATTTTGAGGCCCAGTCCAGTCAACATGAAAACCAGAGAAAATAAATAGAAAATGAATTTTTAATATGAAAATAATTGCTAGAACTTCAATAATGCATAGAAAATTCATACTAACTCCAAATTAAGCCATTCCAGTTCCTAAAATTTTATAATTTTATTCTCTATCACCTAGAGCCTCTGTTATGTCATGAAAACAGTAAGAAATTTATTTATCACCTAATCCTATTTAAAGCACATAAAACCTTAGAAAATGCATAACTTGAAATCTATAACTCAGAAAAATATGATTCCAGTTCCTAAGTTTTTATTTTAATGTGTAGAATATTTCTGTGTACTTTATTTATATGTTTGGTGTAATGTTAATTTCTCTATATGCACTGTGCTTGTTTGTATTGTGGCGAGTAGAAGAGCCCGTGACCGAGGAGCCTGGTGAGCAGCAGGTTGAAGTAGCTGTGCAGGAGCTCATTGAAGGCAAGTTGTGCCCTTGACCACTTTTTACCCAATAATGTTCTTTAATATCACATACTCATGCATAGGTTAATTTTGATGGGACCCAATAGGTCACCCTAGATTGTTTATCTCATTACCTTGTTTACCCCTGAATCACTTGGGTAGTTTTTGCTATTGCTTTACATGGTTTTGGGATAATCATTTATTATCTCTATGTTCCAATTATTGTTGTTATTCTGTTTATGTTCATGTTGTTATCATTAATGTTAATTGGAACATAGAGCTTAACTTGAGAACCACGTGCCACCACAAGGGTGGAATGGGACGCCCTTGGCTGACTAATTAGGAAAGCTAGTGGAAGACTACCTTACCCGAAAGGGGCAAGGGCAGTAGGGGAGAGGTCAGTGCGGGGAGGTCCCTGGTTGATTTTGCTGCGATGGCGGTCAGCCAGGAACCCTTTACTGGATCTTCCCATAAACTGTAGCGGGTTTTCGGAAGCTAGTGGAACTTTGTAAAGGCCTCGTAGTGTTGCCCTGCCGTGCTTCCTAGGTAGAGGTATATGGGGAGTCGCGACCCCTTGGCAGATGGGTAACATGACTTGTGGGTAAAGGGTACAACCTCTGCAGAGTGTAAATCTGGTATACTAGCCGAGCTCACGGTCACGAGCAGCTCAGGACTCTCTGATGTTTAAATTATGGAACTTAAATTCAATTTTGTCATTTGCATTGCATGGGTTTGTTATTAATTTTGTTCTATTACTTTACTTATGGTTTGGTATTTACTTACACTTAGTAACTGCTAATAAAATTTTGACCAACTACTTAAAAGCAATGCTCAGCTTTAACCCCTATCTTTGATTAGCCTTACACATCACATGAACTCACACCTTTGTGAGTTTGTGTCCACTGGTTCCCCACAACTTGTTGAGCTATGATCATGTGTGAGCTCACCCTTGCTGTCTCACACCCCCCCCCACAGGAGATGATCAGGTGGTTCAGGAGGAGCCGCCTAACACTGAGGAGTTCGATCTGATCTAGGTGGCGTTTCCCAGTCGACATTGGCGCCGACGATCCTTAGTTTGTTTTATCTTTATTACTTTATTTTGTAATAAGTCTTCCGCTATGTAATAAATACTCTGATGTTAATGACATTTATCTCTATACATTCTGTTATTATATATGTTGTCTTCTTGGCGCATGTATGAGATGCACCTGGCTTTGTTCCTTAAAGCCGGGTGTTACAGAAGTGGTATCAGAGGGAATGTTGACTGTAGGACGAGACCTAGATAGAAATGGACAACCCTTACCTACTTATCTTGTTCTGATTCATTCTACACTTACCTTACTCTGATTCTTTCTACACTTATCTTGACCCTGTCTCACCTTCTACTATTCTACTCTGATCATTCTTACCTTTTCTACTCTAAGACAAGATGGATTTCAAACCTTGGAATCCCTACCCTTATGACAGTTTAAGAGATAGGAGGCCTAAGACCAAATCAAAACTATTTTCTCTATTAAAAATGTTGGTTGATTGTTCTGATGATCAATGCCTGATTTGCTTCTTTGATTGATTGAGATATTATGGACATTTTAGCATGTACCACTATAAGGTACTGTATTAGCTTTAGTGGATAACACACTAATCTACTTAGCTAATAAATCCCCCGCAGTAACATTCCTCGTAATTACTCGCCTTGTCTACAATTCTTCCTTTCTTACCTAGATGGGCTACCCTATAGTGTTAGAAGAGAGCACTATAGATGTGATCCTTGGTATGTCATGGTTAAGAAAGGCAAAGGTAGTTTATACATTGTTCTAAAGGAACCATTAAACTCACCAGATCTAAAGGAGAAAGATTTGAAGTTGGAATTGCAGTAACCACCACCAGACTAGCAGCATTCTTTGTAGATGGGAAGTTTGTTGGTGTCAACATCCGTGGGGTTAGAGATTTTCCGGATGTCTTCCCAGAAGAGTTACCAGAGATGCCACCAGATAGAGAAGTTGAGTTTGTTATTGACCTCTTACCTGGAACCGCCCCTATTTCTAAACGGCCATATAGGATGTCCGTAGAGGAGTTGAAGGAACTTAAGAAGCAGTTAACTGAGTTACAAGAGGCTGGGTACATTCGTCCGAGTTCCTCACCTTGGGGAGCACCGGTCTTGTTTGTACAGAAGAAGGATGGATCGCAGCGGATGTGTGTGGATTATAGATCTCTTAATGATGTTACGGTGAAGAACAAGTATCCGTTGCCCCGCATTGAGGATTTGTTTGATCAAATGAGAGGAGCAAGAGTATTTTCGAAGATTGATCTCCGATCCGGTTACCATCAGATGAAGACTGGACCATCAGATATTCCTAAGACGGCTTTCTCGACTCGATATGGATTATATGAGTTCATCGTTATGTCGTTTGGATTAACTAATGCACCAGCTTATCTTATGGATTTGATGAATAAGATGTTTTTGGAGTATTTGGACAGATTCGTCGTGGAGTTCATCGACGATATCCTTATCTATTCTAAGAATGAGAGTGACCAGGAAGAACATCTAAGGTTGGTGCTACAGAAGTTACGAGATAATCAACTCTATGCTAGGTTTAGCAAGTGCGAGTTTTGGATTGGCGAGGTGCCATTTCTTGGACATATCATTTCTAATGGAGGAATAGCAGTGGATCCTGCCAAAGTCAAGGAGATAGTGGTATGGAGCATACCCACTACGGTTACGGAGGACCGAAAGTTTCTTGGGACTTGCAGGACATTATTGGAGATTTATTGAAGGATTTTCTAAGATTGCTAAGCTTATGACCTCGCTTTTGGTGAAGGAAAGAGAAATCAAGTGGGACGAGAAGTGCCAAGTGTATACGGATCATAAGAGTTTGAAGTATATATTCACTCAGAAAGATCTCAACCTTAGGCAACGCCGTTGGTTGGAGCTTATTAAGGATTACGATTTGGAAATTTACTATCACCTGGGCAAGGCAAATTTGGTTACAGATGCCTTGAGTCGAAAGGAGCTTGTTCATTTAGCTGTTGTTGCCCAGCTACTCGATGAGATTGTTGAGGATTTCAGGAGACTTAACCTGGGGATAGTTGATCATACTGAAGGAGTTACTATTAATGTGGAACCTACTTTGGAGCAAGAGATCCGCAAAGGACAAATTGGTGATGCTAAAATAAAAGAGATTAAGGATCTAATTACTGAAGGTCGAGTTCCGGAATTTACGGAAGATGAGCAAGGCACAATATGGTTCAAGGATCAGATATGAGTTCCCAAAATTGAAAGCCTTCGTGAGACTATATTGAAGAAAGCCCATGACTTGGATTATTCTATTCATCCTGGGAGTACCAAGATGTATCAGGATTTGAAGCGGAAGTATTGGTGGTATGGATTAAAGAGAGTTGTGGCTGCACATGTGGCTATGTGCGATGTATGTCAAAGAGTTAAGGTTGAACACGAGAGGCCAGCTGGACTATTTCACCCACTAAAGATACCTGAGTGGAAATGGGAAGAGATTGGTATGGACTTCATTACTGGATTGCCTCGCACCTCGAAAGGATATGGTTCTATATGAGTTATTGTGGATAGATGTAACACCCAAATTCTGAATTTGGAACTGGTAGAAGAAATCTGAATAAAGTATCATTGGGAAAAGAGAAAAAGAGGAGAAAAAGAATTTTTCTTTTAAAGGAAACCATTTATACATCTCATGAAATAAATAAACAAGGAGAATAAAACTTAAACTAGTGATAATAAAATAGTATGGTTTATATTCACCCTTGGATTTCAATTGATACATTTGAAAAATCTGAAAACTAAAATAGAAGTATAAATTTGAATTTGGAATAGAAAATAGAAAATAAGAGAAAGAGAAGGGATATAAAACAAAAATATAAATAATATATATATAAACAAGTATATTCAGAATTAATATCCCTAACTTCACAAAAATAAATTGAAATGATGAGCCATAGAGAGTTGAATTTAAGTTTGAATTCAAATTGGATTTGAAAATGAAGAAAAGAAATAGAAAATAAAAAGGAAAAAGAGAAAAACCCTAGCTGGGCCAACTTCTCCACTTTCGGCCCAACTCGGGTTTCCCACTGCGCGGTCCAGTTACTTGCTACACGCGCGCGCCCGGCCAACTGCCATATGGGGCCCGCGTGTCAGCTGCTAAACACCTACGCGCTCGCCTGGGCTTTGTCGCTGACGGGTGGGGCCCGTGGGTCAGCGCCTGTTTAACAGAATCGCGCGCACGCCGTGGCCACTGACGGGGCGGGTCCACCGATCAGTCACCCGCTCGTTCGGTTCCGTCCGCTCCGCGCGCCGCTCGATCCTCCGTTCATCTCGCGCTCGAGCTCCGCCATTGACCGAACTCGCTCGAGTATAAGACCCAGTCGCGTCTCGCCTCCTCCTCAATCCACCGCGCCGCATTCCTCTCCCCTTAGCTCGCCGGTACCACTGCGTTGTGAGAATCCGCGAGAATTGAGTGTCGGCGCCGCCATTGCTGCGCTCGGGAAATCCTCCATAGCCGTGACCTCGTGAACCGCCACCGGGGCTCGCCGTTGTGCACCGTGCCGTCCTGTACCGGTGTGGAGCGCGAATTCGGTGCATCGGGGGCCAATTCCTCGCCGACATCGGGGCGGGACTCCATCCGCACGTGGCCGAGCTCGCCTTCGCCCGGGGATCCTAGGTACGCACTCCCATTCGATTTGCGATCATCTATAAGCCATGTAGCATCGATTGGGCTAGACCATAGATGACCGGAGCCCTTAGAATTGCTCGCCGTAGCATGTATCTCCGCCGTGGATTGAACTGCACCGTGGCCGGGGGTCTGCGGGGTGCTGTGGCTGAAATTGTTGGGAAGCATGGATTCGGGGGTTCGCGAATCTTGCGTGGGTCCGACGAATTTGAGTATGGCGCTCGAATTGGCCGGATTTCGCGGGCTCCGGCATGGCGCCGCCGCGGGGGAGACATTCTCCGGTGCCGGAGTTGGGCGGGGGTCGGCCGGATCGCGTGTGCCGTCGGTTCGGCGATGTACGGCCGAGATTAGGCCAAGGGATACCCCTTCGCGCTTTAGATCTGGACCGTAGGATTCAATCGGAGGGCTGCGGCGTGATCTCGGTGTCATTAAATCTGGGCCGTTAATCGCCGATCAAACGGTTGTAGATGCGTACCGGTTTGGGTTACACTAAATCTAATCCGAGCCGTCCATGTGTGATCCAACGGCCGGAACGGCCCGATACCCCCTTCGGCTTGGGTATTTTTCTAAAGAACCCTCGGGTTTTAAGGAAATCAACCCGCCGTCCACAAATCCTGTGCGCTGTGTCTCTGTAGATTTACCCAGAGCCCCCTGCGTTTTCCATTAAATGAGGCCGAGTCCAGAGAGTTATAAAATCATAGAAAATGATTTAGAAAATGATTTTTAGTGTTAAAATAAATCCAGAAACTTAATTAATTCATAACTAATTCATTCTAGCTCCAAATTGAGTCATTCCAATTCCTAAAATTTTGTAATAATATTCTCTACCATTTAGAACCACTGTTTTGACATGAACTCTGTCAGAAAATTTATTTATCAATTAATCATATTATAATCACCTTGAATCTTAGGAAATTCATAACTTGAATTCTACAACTCCAAAATTAATAATTCTTTTTCCTGTGATCTTATTTTAATATGTAGATTATTAATATGTATTTTACATATATGTTTGGTGTAATGTTAATTTTGCCTATACCATGTATGTTTGTATTGCTACGACTAGCAGTGAGGTCACGAGGATCTGAAGAATCATCCTGGTACCTGGATTCTCAAGGCTCAGGCAAGTTGTGCCCTTGATCACTTCTTTTTACCCACTCATGTTCTAATTAATCATAATGATCTGCATAGGTAAATTTTGATGGGACCCAATAGGTTACCCTAGTTTGTCTATCTTTATACCTTGTTTACCACTAAACTTTTGGGTAGTACTTGCTAGTGCTATATGTGGTTTTGGGTATGGAGATACACTTTACTACTCATGATTATACTTTTGTTATCAGTTGTTATTTATGGTTCATGTTAAGATCATTATGTTAATTGGAACATGGAGAACCACCCGGGAAAACAGTGCTACCATAAGGGTGGTATGGGACGCCCTTGGCTGATTAATTAGGAAAGCTAGTGGAAGACTACCTTACCCGAAAGGGGCAAGGGCAGTAGGGGAGAGGTCAGTGCGGGGAGGCCCTCGGGAGGATTTTGCTGCGATGGCGGTCCTACAAGGGATTCCTGTACTGGATCTTCCTATAAACTGTAGCGGGTTTTCGGAAGCTAGTGGAACTTTGTAAAGGCCTCGTAGTGTTACCCTGCCTCGCTTCCTTGGTAGAGGTGTATGGGATTCATGACCCCTTGGCAGATGGGTAACACGACTTGTGGGTAAAGATGCGCAACCTCTGCAGAGTGTAAAACTGGTATACTAGCCGTGCTCACGGTCATGAGCAGCTCGGACACTCACATGATTAATTTATGGAACTAAATTCAATTTGTCATATGCATTGCATTGCAGGTGAAGTTGTTAACTTTTGTTCTACTATTTAATTGGGTTGGTATTTACTTATACTTAGTAATTGCTAATAAAATTTTGACCAACTTTAAAAGCAATGCTCAGCTCTAACCATCTTCTTTGGTAAGCCTTACACTTCACGTGAGCTCCCACCTTTGGCGAGTTCATGCACATTATTCCCCACAACTTGTTGAGCGATGAACGTATGTGAGCTCACTCTTGCTGTCTCACATACACCACAGGTCAAGACCAGGTACTGCAGGATGATGCTCATGGAGGATGCTGTGATGAGTTCGTGAGAGGTCTAGGTCGTCGTCTCCCAGTCAACTTTGGGTTGCTGGACTGTTGTCTCCTTATAATGTAACTATTTATTTTGTATAGAACTCCTGTTATATATAAAGTTGTGACATTCGATCCTGTGCCACTATACATCATATGTTTGAGACTTGGTCCCAGCATACCTGGTGTTTATGTTAACCCCCGGGTTTTGGACCCCTAAAATCCGGGTGTTACAGAAGTGGTATCAGAGGAATGTTGACTGTAGGACGAAACCTAGATAGAACTGGACAACCCTGACTTACTTACCTTTGCTACTCTGATTCTTTCTAAACTTTTCTTAATCTTTTCTCATCTAATTCCGCTTTACTCTGATTATTCTTATCTTTTCTTTCTAAAGACAAATGTGGATTTCACACTTTGAAATCCTATGCCTAAAGTGACTTTAGGAATAGGAGACCTATTCCTAGGAACAAAAACAAAACTATTTTTATAAGTATCTATGTATTTGAATGTTTGTTCTTATGTTATCTGTCTGATTTGGATCTTTGATTGAGTGTGATGGGTTGTGGAGTGATGTTCACAATTACATCTGCATATACATCTAGGTATAAAGGATAGCATTTGTAAGATAACTAGACAAACTAGATTATCCCCTTAGAAAATATATGTAGTATTCCGTATCTATCTCATCTTGACACATTCTATCTTACCTTTGGACATTCACCTCGTACAACTAATTACCCTAGTCTTAACATAAAATATTTGGTCCAGCCCTGCCAAAGAAATTCCAGTACATAACCAACTATTAGTTTATTCATTCTGTCTATTAAATGATTCCCTTGCAAAGCTATCTTACCATATGCTTCTAACTTAGATGGTCAATACCAGGCGGGGAGGTGGAATTGATTTACCTGCTAACCAACAACCTCAACCACAGTCAGCAGCAATGAATCCTCCTAATCCCCCACCAGGCGGAGTTGATCCACTCGTCGCAGCTCAAATGAGAATGATGCAGCAAATGGCGGACACTATGGCAGATATGCGCACCCAAATGCAGCAAGAACGCCAAGAAATGCACCAGGAAAGAGAGGATGCACGTCGGGAAATGCGCCAAGAACGGGAAGAGATACGCCAAGAGAGGAGGGTACAACAACAATAGCTGCAGCAACAACTTCAACAACAGCAGCAACAACAACAAGTGCCATTGCCTCCACCTCCACCACCAGTGCCACCCCGGGACAAGCACCGGGAATTCATGAGCCACAAACCACCAACCTTCTCCAACTCCGCAGATCCACTGCAAGCAGATGACTGGTTAAAGTCCATAGAGAAGATGCTCAACATAGCCCAGTGCTCGGACCGGGAGAAAGTACTCTATGCTTCGGGTCGTCTTGCTGGTCCCGCTGCAGATTGGTGGGATGCGTACTGTGCAGCTCATGCTGCTGCCGATACAATTACCTGGGAAGAATTCTCCGCACAATTCAGGAATTACCATATTCCTGCTGGACTCATGAAGATTAAGAGGAAGGAGTTTCTATCCCTCAAGCAAGGAAGTATGTCCGTGAGTGAATATAGGGACAAATTCATTCAGTTATCTCGTTATGCTCCCAGAGATGTTGAGGATGATGAGCAAAAGCAGGAGCTCTTTCTAGATGGTTTGATTGGACCTCTGCAATATCAACTGGTATCGCACACATTCCCATCTTTCCAAAGGCTACTTGATAAAGCTATTGCTGTAGAGAACAAGAGGAGTATATTTGGAGAGAAAAGGAAGGCTATCAACCAAGGACAGGCTGGAAGCAGTTCCCGTCCTCGCTATACTACCACTCCAAGTACACCAGCTAGTGGCAATTCTGGACAACAAACTCAACAGACACCAACTGCTCCTCCAAAAGCAAGCACTCCAGGAGGAACCGTTGCTCCCAACACAACCGCCATCAGGACATGCTTCAAGTGTGGACAACCGGGACACTACGCCAACTACTGTCCCAATAGAGCTGCCTACACTACACCGGCTCCGATGAAGCAAGGACAAGCCTCGGCAGGAAAGAGTCAGCCCCAATCCATCAACCGGGGATATGCCCATCATACAGAAGTAGAAGCTGAACCCGGTGAACTTGAAATTCAAATTCAAGAAGAAGAGCCAGTTGGAGATGAAGTAGTCGGTGAAGAAGTCAACGAGCAACAAGAATAAGGAGATAAACATAGATATAGATACATATATATATATATATTTTACTATTTGTAAGACCTAAATATTAGCCTAGCTATTAGTAGTATTTTCCTATTTTTGTAATAATAATAAGGTTCATTGGACCCTGTGTTTTGCTAATAAGATATGCATCATGCCGAGATTTTGTTTATGCATATGTGTTGAAACCATATGAACATACATCCTTTTCTTACAAATCTCGAGGTCGAGATTATTTTTAAGGGGGGTAGGATTTGTAACACCCAAATTCTGAATTTGGAACTGGTAGAAGAAATCTGAATAAAGTATCATTGGGAAAAGAGAAAAAGAGGAGAAAAAGAATTTTTCTTTTAAAGGAAACCATTTATACATCTCATGAAATAAATAAACAAGGAGAATAAAACTTAAACTAGTGATAATAAAATAGTATGGTTTATATTCACCCTTGGATTTCAATTGATACATTTGAAAAATCTGAAAACTAAAATAGAAGTATAAATTTGAATTTGGAATAGAAAATAGAAAATAAGAGAAAGAGAAGGGATATAAAACAAAAATATAAATAATATATATATAAACAAGTATATTCAGAATTAATATCCCTAACTTCACAAAAATAAATTGAAATGATGAGCCATAGAGAGTTGAATTTAAGTTTGAATTCAAATTGGATTTGAAAATGAAGAAAAGAAATAGAAAATAAAAAGGAAAAAGAGAAAAACCCTAGCTGGGCCAACTTCTCCACTTTCGGCCCAACTCGGGTTTCCCACTGCGCGGTCCAGTTACTTGCTACACGCGCGCGCCCGGCCAACTGCCATATGGGGCCCGCGTGTCAGCTGCTAAACACCTACGCGCTCGCCTGGGCTTTGTCGCTGACGGGTGGGGCCCGTGGGTCAGCGCTTGTTTAACAGAATCGCGCGCACGCCGTGGCCACTGACGGGGCGGGTCCACCGATCAGTCACCCGCTCGTTCGGTTCCGTCCGCTCCGCGCGCCGCTCGATCCTCCGTTCATCTCGCGCGCGAGCTCCGCCATTGACCGAACTCGCTCGAGTATAAGACCCAGTCGCGTCTCGCCTCCTCCTCAATCCACCGCGCCGCATTCCTCTCCCCTTAGCTCGCCGGTACCACTGCGTTGTGAGAATCCGCGAGAATTGAGTGTCGGCGCCGCCATTGCTGCGCTCGGGAAATCCTCCATAGCCGTGACCTCGTGAACCGCCACCGGGGCTCGCCGTTGTGCACCGTGCCGTCCTGTACCGGTGTGGAGCGCGAATTCGGTGCATCGGGGGCCAATTCCTCGCCGACATCGGGGCGGGACTCCATCCGCACGTGGCCGAGCTCGCCTTCGCCCGGGGATCCTAGGTACGCACTCCCATTCGATTTGCGATCATCTATAAGCCATGTAGCATCGATTGGGCTAGACCATAGATGACCGGAGCCCTTAGAATTGCTCGCCGTAGCATGTATCTCCGCCGTGGATTGAACTGCGCCATGGCCGGGGGTCTGCGGGGTGCTGTGGCTGAAATTGTTGGGAAGCATGGATTCGGGGGTTCGAGAATCTTGCGTGGGTCCGACGAATTTGAGTATGGCGCTCGAATTGGCCGGATTTCGCGGGCTCCGGCATGGCGCCGCCGCGGGGGAGACATTCTCCGGTGCCGGAGTTGGGCGGGGGTCGGCCGGATCGCGTGTGCCGTCGGTTCGGCGATGTACGGCCGAGATTAGGCCAAGGGATACCCCTTCGCGCTTTAGATCTGGACCGTAGGATTCAATCGGAGGGCTGCGGCGTGATCTCGGTGTCATTAAATCTGGGCCGTTAATCGCCGATCAAACGGTTGTAGATGCGTACCGGTTCGGGTTACACTAAATCTAATCCGAGCCGTCCATGTGTGATCCAACGGCCGGAACGGCCCGATACCCCCTTCGGCTTGGGTATTTTTCTAAAGAACCCTCGGGTTTTAAGGAAATCAACCCGCCGTCCACAAATCCTGTGCGCTGTGTCTCTGTAGATTTACCCAGAGCCCCCTGCGTTTTCCATTAAATGAGGCCGAGTCCAGAGAGTTATAAAATCATAGAAAATGATTTAGAAAATGATTTTTAGTGTTAAAATAAATCCAGAAACTTAATTAATTCATAACTAATTCATTCTAGCTCCAAATTGAGTCATTCCAATTCCTAAAATTTTGTAATAATATTCTCTACCATTTAGAACCACTGTTTTGACATGAACTCTGTCAGAAAATTTATTTATCAATTAATCATATTATAATCACCTTGAATCTTAGGAAATTCATAACTTGAATTCTACAACTCCAAAATTAATAATTCTTTTTCCTGTGATCTTATTTTAATATGTAGATTATTAATATGTATTTTACATATATGTTTGGTGTAATGTTAATTTTGCCTATACCATGTATGTTTGTATTGCTACGACTAGCAGTGAGGTCACGAGGATCTGAAGAATCATCCTGGTACCTGAATTCTCAAGGCTCAGGCAAGTTGTGCCCTTGATCACTTCTTTTTACCCACTCATGTTCTAATTAATCATAATGATCTGCATAGGTAAATTTTGATGGGACCCAATAGGTTACCCTAGTTTGTCTATCTTTATACCTTGTTTACCACTAAACTTTTGGGTAGTACTTGCTAGTGCTATATGTGGTTTTGGGTATGGAGATACACTTTACTACTCATGATTATACTTTTGTTATCAGTTGTTATTTATGGTTCATGTTAAGATCATTATGTTAATTGGAACATGGAGAACCACCCGGGAAAACAGTGCTACCATAAGGGTGGTATGGGACGCCCTTGGCTGATTAATTAGGAAAGCTAGTGGAAGACTACCTTACCCGAAAGGGGCAAGGGCAGTAGGGGAGAGGTCAGTGCGGGGAGGCCCTCGGGAGGATTTTGCTGCGATGGCGGTCCTGCAAGGGATTCCTGTACTGGATCTTCCTATAAACTGTAGCGGGTTTTCGGAAGCTAGTGGAACTTTGTAAAGGCCTCGTAGTGTTACCCTGCCTCGCTTCCTTGGTAGAGGTGTATGGGATTCATGACCCCTTGGCAGATGGGTAACACGACTTGTGGGTAAAGATGCGCAACCTCTGCAGAGTGTAAAACTGGTATACTAGCCGTGCTCACGGTCATGAGCAGCTCGGACACTCACATGATTAATTTATGGAACTAAATTCAATTTGTCATATGCATTGCATTGCAGGTGAAGTTGTTAACTTTTGTTCTACTATTTAATTGGGTTGGTATTTACTTATACTTAGTAATTGCTAATAAAATTTTGACCAACTTTAAAAGCAATGCTCAGCTCTAACCATCTTCTTTGGTAAGCCTTACACTTCACGTGAGCTCCCACCTTTGGCGAGTTCATGCACATTATTCCCCACAACTTGTTGAGCGATGAACGTATGTGAGCTCACTCTTGCTGTCTCACATACACCACAGGTCAAGACCAGGTACTGCAGGATGATGCTCATGGAGGATGCTGTGATGAGTTCGTGAGAGGTCTAGGTCGTCGTCTCCCAGTCAACTTTGGGTTGCTGGACTGTTGTCTCCTTATAATGTAACTATTTATTTTGTATAGAACTCCTGTTATATATAAAGTTGTGACATTCGATCCTGTGCCACTATACATCATATGTTTGAGACTTGGTCCCAGCATACCTGGTGTTTATGTTAACCCCCGGGTTTTGGACCCCTAAAATCCGGGTGTTACAATAGACCGACCAAAGTGGCTCATTTCATCCCGGTTAAGACTACTTATAAGGGATCGCAATTGGCTAAGTTATGCATGTCTCGGATTAAGTCTCTACACAATGTACCAAGGAAGATCATTTTGGATAGAGGATCACAGTTTACCTCCAGATTTTGGAAAAGTCTTCATGAGAATTTGGATGTAGAGTTGAATTTTAGTTTGGCCTACCTCGGACTGATAGACAGACTGAAAGGACTAATCAAGTATGGGAATACATGTTGAGAGCTTGTACCCTTCAGCATGGTAGTAGTTGGGACAAGAGTCTACCTTATGCTGAGTTCTCATATGATAATAATTACTAGGCCAGTCTGAAGATGTCCCCGTTCGAGACTCTGTATGACAGGAAATGCAGGACTCCTCTATTTTGGACCAGACTAGAGGAAGACAATTCTTTGGACCCAAACTTATTCAAGAGTCAGAAGAACAAGTTCATATAATTCGAGAGAATTTGAGGGTAGCTCGGACCAGGTAAAAGAGCTACGCTGATAATAGAAGAAGACCACTGGAGTTTAAGGAAAGAAATCGTGGGTACCTCAAGGTGTCACCACTTCATGGAATGAGGAGATTCAAAGTCAAGGACAAACTGCCCCCTCGTTATATTGGACCATTCTTGATCTTTAGGCGAGTTGGGGAGATGGCATACCCACTCGAGTTACCTGCTACTTTATCGGATGTGCATAACGTGTTCCACGTATCTCAACTGAAGAAATGTCTCCGTGTCCCCGAGGAACAGTTACCAATGGAAGAGCTTAGTGTTCAAGGTGATTTGACTTACACGGAGTACCCGATCAAGATTTTGGATACTTTGACTCGAGTTACGAGAAATAAGGTTATAAAGATGTGCCAAGTGCAATGAAGCCACCACGGTGAAGATGAAGCAACATGGGAAAGAGAAGAAGATCTTCGAATAAATTTTCTCCATCTTTTCCCTAGTCCTTCCTAAATCTCGAGGACGAGATTCTTTTTAAGGGGGGTAGGATTTGTAATACCCACTTTGTAAAAGAAAGGGAGGAATTATATTTCTTTATATATATGAGTGTGTCATCTCTATTTAACATTCATGTAAACACGTTACTTACACAAATAAATAATTAGCAAGAGACACTCAAATAAATTGTGCATCATGCTGGGGTTTTATGTGGTGTGCATTTTTGTGACATAACATAAAAAAAATCATGTGAAAAGAAATATATAAAAGTCCAAAGTGGAATTTAACATCTAAAAGAAATTCTAGAAAATAGAGAAAAATAAGAAAGATACTGTACATATAAAATAAATATAATAATTAATTCAATGAGGTTCATATAGGTATTGTACAGTTTATCTAGGTATGAAAGTCACACATATAAATTTAAGTGGGATTTAAATTTGAAATTTAAAGAGAAAAGAATAGGGAAAGTAAAAGAAAAAGGAAGGAAAAATGGGAAAAACGACTGCTGGGCCGATTCCTCCACTGCAGCCCACTTCCCCTTTCCCTCTCCTCGGCCCAGGAATGCCTCCACCGGCGCTGTCGGGTGGGCCGGTCTCACATGCACCCACTGCCACGCGGGTCCCGCCTGGCAGTCACATGTGGCGCGCGCGCGCCCACACCACCGTGTGCGCCGACAACGCAGCCCTCTGTTAGCCGCTGACTATGGGCCCCTATCGTCGGCTCTATCCTCACCAACGGGGCGCGCGAACCGGGTCCTCCGCCGGCGACTCCGGACCTTCTCAACCACCTACGCTCCTTGCCGCGAATCGCTAGGGAGTCCGGCCCAACCCCGTGGGGTCTATAAGCTAGGCAGCTGGTTTCCCCCTTCTCTGCCCTCTTCGTAGGTTCGGCTACCAGAGACAGGACCGTGCGCAGGAAGGGGGGGAATCGTCGTTACAAGACCCCGGACATCGCCGGTGCCGCTCGAGCTTCGTCGCGCGATTTGGTTGTGTCATTGCGCCATTGTGCTCCTGTGGTGGCTCCCCATCGTCACGAACCTCCCGAGATGCTCATGGTGGCGACTGTGACCTTGAGGACTCGTCGGAAGTTGGAGTTTGGGCGGAGCGCACCGTCACGGGGGTCTGGGTCACCGCACTGCGATCCTCCGGTGAGAATCCCCTCACAGCCCTTACCTTTACCTCTACGTGATCTAGCATCGAGTGCGGTAGATCGTTGTGCGCCTGTGGCTAGCGATTTGTGGCCGGAGCCTAGGCGCCGCCGCGGTGCTGCATAACACCGTGAGCCCTGCCCAAATCCCAGCACCTCCAACACTAAACCCACCCTTCACATGTTCGCCCTGACCTCCACACCATGTAGCACGTTTTGGATCATAGTCTCGTGCTTGGCAGGGAAAAACTGGGTGCTCGGATCTGCGCGGCTGTGGATGGGGCATGGCGCCGTCGCCCAGCTCGGGCGCAGGGAGGAAGAAACGTGGGTGACCGTCGGATCCTCGTTTGGACGGTCCAGATTTGATGGAGCGCAGCAATTGGGTCGGGGTAGCGTGTGCCGTTCGATTTAGATCCGGTGGTTGACAGAGTGCGCCCTTTTAAAATGACCGTGATCTAATCCAGGCCCTCGTTTCTGGGTTGGGCGGATGAGATTGCGCCATACCCTTTCGTGGCGCCATTCTTTCTAAAGAGACCCTGGAAAATGTATTGAGTCAACCCGCAGTCCTGCGTGGGTTGAGTCTGAGTCACAGGAATTTTTGTAGAGTAAACCCTGCTGTTCTCAGATTTTGAGGCCCAGTCCAGTCAACATGAAAACCAGAGAAAATAAATAGAAAATGAATTTTTAATATGAAAATAATTGCTAGAACTTCAATAATGCATAGAAAATTCATACTAACTCCAAATTAAGCCATTCCAGTTCCTAAAATTTTATAATTTTATTCTCTATCACCTAGAGCCTCTGTTATGTCATGAAAACAGTAAGAAATTTATTTATCACCTAATCCTATTTAAAGCACATAAAACCTTAGAAAATGCATAACTTGAAATCTATAACTCAGAAAATTATGATTCCAGTTCCTAAGTTTTTATTTTAATGTGTAGAATATTTCTGTGTACTTTATTTATATGTTTGGTGTAATGTTAATTTCTCTATATGCACTGTGCTTGTTTGTATTGTGGCGAGTAGAAGAGCCCGTGACCGAGGAGCCTGGTGAGCAGCAGGTTGAAGTAGCTGTGCAGGAGCTCATTGAAGGCAAGTTGTGCCCTTGACCACTTTTTACCCAATAATGTTCTTTAATATCACATACTCATGCATAGGTTAATTTTGATGGGACCCAATAGGTCACCCTAGATTGTTTATCTCATTACCTTGTTTACCCCTGAATCACTTGGGTAGTTTTTGCTATT